>NC_047016.1:2872456-3009557 GCF_902652985.1 Pecten maximus
AAAATTTGACAGGTAGAGAGGTGAATATATCATGCGGTCATAAGGAGCGTGAAATTCAGCCACGGTAAGTTGATATGTTTTTATTTCAGGGTATTTGTCGTATATATGAACGACCGAGAGTGTTTATGTGTATAAGCTCGTGCGTGGCAAGCTATTGGTAGCACTGAGCTAACAGGTGCGCGTACGTGATATCTAGAGAGCGGTTATGTGTATTGCCATGTTTGTATAAAATAACTATTGAGTTAACGTTAATTATAATGTTAGGGTATAGACTTATCGGGATTGTTATTTATATATTGTAGCTCCATGCCAATGGCCATATCATGACCATGTCCTGTCAACGCTATATACATACCTATTATCTATGAGCTGACGGTGAATGTATGGAGGCCCTGAACAGCCGTATGCAGACGATTGTTTACCAAAATGGACACATGTTCGTCTTCTTATAACGCCTGGCGGTGTGGTACTACAATGACTGTTATGTCGTTGCAGGAGTTCTGATATTCTCTGACACATGTATCTGAATATTATGGAGGCCCAGCTGTGTGTTGTGGCTATATTAACTGTCTGGTCATTCATTGATTGATTTACGACCATTTCATGAGAACGTTCGACTTGACTGTACTATATGTACATGATGCTGGTGTCTATTTGTTTGGTGAAACTCTCTCCATGCGGTGCCTGATAGCTGACAGGTTATTTGGATTTCACAGACATCTATGGAACATCAGTGGGGACAACAACATGAATACACCAAGAGGTCCAGGAGGGTTATATTGACATTTTATGTGTGGGATCTACTGCGCCAGTCACCACCAGTGCTCATGAACTTTAGGGATGTTAGGTGTAAATATATTTGTGTAGTATAGCGACCAGTGTTGTGAATATATTAGTGAATCATAATATTGGAGTGAGACAACATCATTTAGAATGAGAGAGGGACTATCATGTGTGCAAGTGTGTATTATATTGTAAAGTTGTACATTCACTTTGTAAATTGTAATAAATGTAAATATTGTAACCCTTTGTCTATTTCATTTGTTAAATATGTTGCAATCCGTCTCGGTTAGGTTACACACAGTATTTTATCAGTCAGAGTACCTTACCCCCATTGTGTTTACTATAAACCTGTAGACACGGTATTTTATCAGAGTACCTTACCCCCATTGTGTTTACTATAAACCTGTAGACACGGTATTTTATCAGTCAGAGTACCTTACCCCCATTGTGTTTACTATAAACCTGTAGACACGGTATTTTATCAGTCAGAGTACCTTACCCCCATTGTGTTTACTATAAACCTGTAGACACGGTATTTTATCAGTCAGAGTACCTTACCCCCATTGTGTTTACTATAAACCTGTAGACACGGTATTTTATCAGTCAGAGTACCTTACCCCCATTGTGTTTACTATAAACCTGTAGACACGGTATTTTATCAGAGTACCTTACCCCCATTGTGTTTACTATAAACCTGTAGACACGGTATTTTATCAATCAGAGTACCTTACCCCCATTGTGTTTACTATAAACCTGTAGACACGGTATTTTATCAGAGTATCTTACCCCCATTGTGTTTACTATAAACCTGTAGACACAGTATTTTATCAGAGTACCTTACCCCCATTGTGTTTACTATAAACCTGTAGACACAGTATTTTATCAGAGTACCTTACCCCCATTGTGTTTACTATAAACCTGTAGACATGGTATTTTATCAGAGTACCTTACCCCCATTGTGTTTACTATAAACCTGTAGACACGGTATTTTATCAGTCAGAGTACCTTACCCCCATTGTGTTTACTATAAACCTGTAGACACGGTATTTTATCAGAGTACCTTACCCCCATTGTGTTTACTATAAACCTGTAGACACAGTATTTTATCAGAGTACCTTACCCCCATTGTGTTTACTATAAACCTGTAGACACAGTATTTTATCAGTCAGAGTACCTTACCCCCATTGTGTTTACTATAAACCTGTAGACACGGTATTTTATCAGAGTACCTTACCCCCATTGTGTTTACTATAAACCTGTAGACACGGTATTTTATCAGTCAGAGTACCTTACCCCCATTGTGTTTACTATAAACCTGTAGACACGGTATTTTATCAGTCAGAGTACCTTACCCCCATTGTGTTTACTATAAACCTGTAGACACAGTATTTTATCAGTCAGAGTACCTTACCCCCCATTGTGTTTACTACAAACCTGTAGACACGGTATTTTATCAGTCAGAGTACCTTACCCCCATTGTGTTTACTATAAACCTGTAGACACGGTATTTTATCAGTCAGAGTACCTTACCCCCATTGTGTTTACTATAAACCTGTAGACACGGTATTTTATCAGTCAGAGTACCTTACCCCCATTGTGTTTACTATAAACCTGTAGACACAGTATTTTATCAGTCAGAGTACCTTACCCCCATTGTGTTTACTATAAACCTGTAGACACAGTATTTTATCAGTCAGAGTACCTTACCCCCATTGTGTTTACTATAAACCTGTAGACACGGTATTTTATCAGTCAGAGTACCTTACCCCCATTGTGTTGATGTAAGTCGACAGTTTACCTCCATTGTGTGGACGTAGGTTAACAGTGTGTGGGCATTGCTAGGCTCCAATCTGTAGGCATGTTCCAACAACTTCAAGGACTCCTTTATGGCTACAGACATAAAAAAATATTCTTTATTACCCAGTTGTATGGAAACATGTGAGGGGTCTTACTGTTGGAGAAAATGCCAGTACCTGCTGAAAACCCACATGGTCAGGCATGTGATCCTATACCTTTTCACGTCTGAGAGGGGAATTGAACCCCGGTCGCTTGGGTGAATGGCAAGTGTGTTATCACTGTACCAAATGATCATCAACAGTGTACACCACTAGTTAATGTAACTATCATTGACATAGGTAAAACTTATTAGGATGCAAAGTGGCACCTATTTCAGTGGCCATGGCACCTCAAATTCACCATTGGCGACCAGTTATTGACCTATAAGGCACCTGCATGGCCACTAAAAAAAACTGTAAATTTGCGATTTGGTTAATCTTTCAAAGGTTGTAGTCAATGCTAAAATGACGTTCACAATCGGAAAAAATACAGAGAGATGTTATACTGATCTAAAGAATTAAAAGATTTCTTTTTTTAATTAAGACGACAAGGCTAGGACTCGTATGCATAAAAATTCTTAAATGGTTAATCATATGCTTAAGTCAATAAATTCTGTTAATCATATTTATTATTTTACTAAGCATATTGCTACTAACTTTTCCAATTGGCACCTATATTTTATGACTCGGTAGCCAAACAAGCCACCGGGTAAAAATATCCACTTTGAGCCTATCTTCGCTAGCCAAGGCTTCTGATTACGTTACACTCCAAGAACCCTTGGCAGATATAGGCGTCAGTTCTGGCCCTCTAGCGGTGATTCGAAATTACCACCCTTCACGCATGAAATTTTCGACCAATCAAAACAAGCGTTACCGATTTACTTCATCGGTGATGTTTACAAACACACATCGAGGTTTGGTGTCATTTTGATGAGATATGTGATCAATGACTTATATGAATTGATCAAACACTACGAATGTTCCCCCAAAGATTGTGATTTTTGTATTTAGGTAAAATGCCATGACATAGTCGGCAATGTAGCTCTGTACTGGGTGCCGCATTTTTTGTTTACTGCGAAACCAAGCCAGAATGTAAAACACGATTTGATTGGGTGCCCTGGGATTCCAGGGCGCGACGGTTTGAACACTACTATATCCGCCAAGGGTTCGTGGAGTGTAACGTAATCAGAAGCCTTGGCTAGCGAAGATGCTTTGAGCCCTGCTATAATAACACTACACCACCAAAAAATAGGAAAAGGGGAGATAAAGGCGATACCATCACTATACTTAAAGAATATTCTTACCTCCACAATCACGCAGGGATGTCGCCATGAATACTAGAGCTGAAATATCCTTCCAGGCACCCCCAGACACACTGGAAGGAAACAAGGGAGATAATTAACAAGTTGTCATAATAATAAACACAACATGGGAAACGAATTGAAAATATAGAATCCTGAGTTACCCAAGATATTGCTGCAACCCTAATACACTGGACCAGATCAGGGGGAAGATATCTGATCCGGGGAGATAACTGTTACCCTGACAATCTGGATCAGATCAGGGAGATAACTGTAACCCTGACACACTGGATCAGATCAGGGGAGATAACTGTAACCCTGACACACTAGATTAGATCAGGGGAGATAACTGTAACCCTGATACACTGGATTAGATCAGGGGAGATAACTGTAACCCTGACACATGGGATCAGATCAGGGGAGATAACTGTAACCCTGATACACTGGATTAGATCAGGGGAGATAACAGATCAGGGGAGATAACTGTAACCCTGACACACTGGATCAGATCAGGGGAGATAACTGTAACCCTGACACACTAGATTAGATCAGGGGAGATAACAGATCAGGGGAGATAACTGTAACCCTGACACACTGGATCAGATCAGGGGAGATAACTGTAACCCTGACACACTAGATTAGATCAGGGGAGATAACAGATCAGGGGAGATAACTGTAACCCTGACACACTGGATCAGATCAGGGGAGATAACTGTAACCCTGACACACTAGATTAGATCAGGGGAGATAACTGTAACCCTGACACACTGCATTAGATCAGGGGAGATAACTGTAACCCTGACACACTGGATCAGATCAGGGGAGATAACTGTAACCCTGACACACTGGATCAGATCAGGGGAGATAACTGTAACCCTGACACACTGGATCAGATCAGGGGAGATAACTGTAACCCTGACACACTGGACCAGATCAGGGGAGATAACTGTAACCCTGATACACTGGATTAGATCAGGGGAGATAACTGTAACCCTGACACATGGGATCAGATCAGGGGAGATAACTGTAACCCTGATACACTGGATTAGATCAGGGGAGATAACTGTAACCCTGACACACTTGATCAGATCAGGGGAGATAACTGTATTCCTGACACACTAGATTAGATCAGGGGAAATAACTGTAACCCTGACACACTGGATCAGATCAGGGGAGATAACTGTAACCCTGACACACTGGATCAGATCAGGGGTGATAACTGTAACCCTGACACACTGCATTAGATCAGGGGAGATAACTGTAACCCTGACACACTTAATTAGATCAGGGGAGATAACTGTAACCCTGACACACTGGATCAGATCAGGGGAGATAACTGTAACCCTGACACACTGGATCAGATCAGGGGAGATAACTGTAACCCTGACACACTGGATCAGATCAGGGGTGATAACTGTAACCCTGACACACTGCATTAGATCAGGGGAGATAACTGTAACCCTGACACACTGGATCAGATCAGGGGAGATAACTGTAACCCTGACACTTAATTAGATCAGGGGAGATAACTTTAACCCTGACACACTGGATCAGATCAGGGGAAATAACTGTAACCCTGACACACTTGATCAGATCAGGGGAGATAACTGTATTCCTTACACACTAGATCAGATCAGGGGAGATAACTGTAACCCTGACACACTGGATCAGATCAGGGGAGATAACTGTATTCCTGACACACTAGATCAGATCAGGGAAGATAACTGTAACCCTGATACACTGGATCAGATCAGGGGAGATAACTGTAACCCTGACACACTAGATCAGATCAGGGGAGATAACTGTAACCCTGACACACTGCATTAGATCAGGGGATATAACTGTATTCCTGACACACTGGATCAGATCAGGGGAGATAACTGTATCTGTGTCTATTCTGAACTCGCTATACTTGAAAGGTGAAGTGACCATTCAAACTGAACAATTATAAATATTTCATTGTATGTTTGTCAATTTTCAGTCGTATTTGTTAAATATTTAAATATTCAACGATCAATATTATAGTTACTTTATTGAAACAGACCATATTGTATTACTGAACCTTGCATACTACATCATTTTGTACCATGATTATTGCTAGTTTTGTGTATGTAGAATGACAGTGTTAATGCAATGACTTGAGAGTGAAAGGTGCTAATATAAGAATACCGCTAAAATAAGAACAGTAATATACTATTACCTCTCCAACACCTCAAGGCCATGCTCCGCTTTACACATAGAGGCAAACTTCTCCTTAATGTAGCTGTTATCTACACAGAAAAGTAAAATACAAACATACTGATGATATGTACTAATGTACCTGGTATATCAGATAGATGATAGCAATACTAGGTATTGTTAGGGTTACCTGTCAAAGTGGAGATTGAGTATTTCATAATAGTCTAAATATGTAAACATGCTAACAAAGACTTCACGTTTTTGTCCTATATCAATATTTTCATCTTGCTCCATTGTTAGGTTTTTTAACAAGAGGCCCAATGGGCCTGTATCGCTCACCTGGCTCTACAGCAACTTTGAAGTTGGTTGAGGTCATTTCTACAGATACTATGCTGATTACTTCTTTATTCAAATATCAGAGTAGGCTAGGTTTATTCATATTAATAAATTTTCTAGTCCTTTATTCCAGCATTCTATTGGCCTAATATCAGGTCTCAAAGGCTCTTGGCTATCGCAAAATTATTATTTATAGATTTAAGCCGATTTCACCCCTGTGACCTTGAATGTAGGTCAAGGTCATTCATTTGAACAAACTTGGTAGCCCTTCACCTCAGCATGCTTAAAGCCCAATATCAAGTCCCTGGGCCTCTTGGTTATTGCGAAGAAGTTGTTTGAAGATTATAGCCTATTTCACCCATGTGACCTTGAATGAAGGTCAAGGTCATTTCTTTGAACAAACTTGGTAGCCCTTCACCCCAGCATGCTACAGGCCCAATATCAAGTCCCTGGGCCTCTTGGTTATTGAGAAGAAGTCGTTTGAAGATTATAGCCTATTTCACCTCTGTGACCTTGAATGAAGGTCAAGGTCATTTCTTTGAACAAACTTGGTAGCCCTTCACCCCAGCATGCTACAGGCCTAATATCAAGTCCCTGGGCCTCTTGGTTATTGCGAAGAAGTTGTTTGAAGATTATAGCCTATTTCACCCATGTGACCTTGAATGAAGGTCAAGGTCATTTATTTGAACAAACTTGGTAGCCCTTCACCCCAGCATGCTACAGGCCCAATATCAAGTCCCTGGGCCTCTTGGTTATTGAGAAGAAGTTGTTTGAAGATTACAGCCTATTTGCCCAATGTGACCTTGAATGAAGGTCAAGGTCATTTATTTGAACAAACTTGGTAGCCCTTCACCCCAGCATGCTACAGGCCTAATATCAAGTCCCTGGGCCTCTTGGTTATTGCGAAGAAGTTGTTTGAAGATTATAGCCTATTTCACCCATGTGACCTTGAATGAAGGTCAAGGTCATTTATTTGAACAAACTTGGTAGCCCTTCACCCCAGCATGCTACAGGCCCAATATCAAGTCCCTGGGCCTCTTGGTTATTGCGAAGAAGTTGTTTGAAGATTATAGCCTATTTCACCCATGTGACCTTGACTGAAGGTCAAGGTCATTTATTTGAACAAACTTGGTAGCCCTTCACTCCAGCATGCTACAGGCCTAATATCAAGTCCCTGGGCCTCTTGGTTATTGCGAAGAAGTTGTTTGAAGATTATAGCCTATTTCACCCATGTGACCTTGAATGAAGGTCAAGGTCATTTATTTGAACAAACTTGGTAGCCCTTCACCCCAGCATGCTACAGGCCAAATATCAAGTCCCTGGGCCTCTTGGTTATTGCGAAGAAGTTGTTTGAAGATTATAGCCTATTTCACCCATGTGACCTTGAATGAAGGTCAAGGTCATTTCTTTGAACAAACTTGGTAGCCCTTCACCCAAGCAAGCTACAGGCCCAATATCAAGTCCCTGGGCCTCTTGGTTATTGAGAAGAAGTTGTTTGAAGACTACAGCCTATTTGCCCCATATGACCTTGAATGAAGGTCAAGGTCATTTCTTTGAACAAACTTGGTAGCCCTTCACCCCAGCATGTTACAGGCCTAATATCAAGTCCCTGGGCCTCTTGGTTATTGAGAAGAAGTTGTTTGAAGATTACAGCCTATTTGCCCCATGTGACCCTGAATGAAGGTCAAGGTCATTTATTTGAACAAACTTGGTAGCCCTTCACCCAAGCATGCTACAGGCCCAATATCAAGTCCCTGGGCCTCTTGGTTATTGAGAAGAAGTTGTTTGAAGATTACAGCCTATTTGCCCAATGTGACCTTGAATGAAGGTCAAGGTCATTTCTTTGAACAAACTTGGTAGCCCTTGATCCCAGCATGCTAACAGGCCTAATATCAAGTCCCTGGGCCTCTTGGTTATTGAGAAGAAGTTGTTTGAAGATTACAGCCTATTTGCCCCATGTGACCTTGAATGAAGGTCAAGGTCATTTCTTTGAACAACAAACTTGGTAGCCCTTGATCCCAGCATGCTACAGGCCTAATATCAAGTCCCTGGGCCTCTTGGTTATTGAGAAGAAGTCGTTTGAAGATTATAGCCTATTTCACCTCTGTGACCTTGAATGAAGGTCAAGGTCATTTCTTTGAACAAACTTGGTAGCCCTTCACCCAAGCAAGCTACAGGCCAAATATCAAGTCCCTGGGCCTCTTGGTTATTGCGAAGAAGTTGTTTGAAGATTATAGCCTATTTCACCCATGTGACCTTGAATGAAGGTCAAGGTCATTTCTTTGAACAAACTTGGTAGCCCTTCACCCAAGCAAGCTACAGGCCCAATATCAAGTCCCTGGGCCTCTTGGTTATTGAGAAGAAGTTGTTTGAAGACTACAGCCTATTTGCCCCATATGACCTTGAATGAAGGTCAAGGTCATTTCTTTGAACAAACTTGGTAGCCCTTCACCCCAGCATGTTACAGGCCTAATATCAAGTCCCTGGGCCTCTTGGTTATTGAGAAGAAGTTGTTTGAAGATTACAGCCTATTTGCCCCATGTGACCTGAATGAAGGTCAAGGTCATTTATTTGAACAAACTTGGTAGCCCTTCACCCAAGCATGCTACAGGCCCAATATCAAGTCCCTGGGCCTCTTGGTTATTGAGAAGAAGTTGTTTGAAGATTACAGCCTATTTGCCCAATGTGACCTTGAATGAAGGTCAAGGTCATTTCTTTGAACAAACTTGGTAGCCCTTGATCCCAGCATGCTAACAGGCCTAATATCAAGTCCCTGGGCCTCTTGGTTATTGAGAAGAAGTTGTTTGAAGATTACAGCCTATTTGCCCCATGTGACCTTGAATGAAGGTCAAGGTCATTTCTTTGAACAACAAACTTGGTAGCCCTTGATCCCAGCATGCTACAGGCCTAATATCAAGTCCCTGGGCCTCTTGGTTATTGAGAAGAAGTCGTTTGAAGATTATAGCCTATTTCACCTCTGTGACCTTGAATGAAGGTCAAGGTCATTTCTTTGAACAAACTTGGTAGCCCTTCACCCAAGCAAGCTACAGACCCAATATCAAGTCCCTGGGCCTCTTGGTTATTGAGAAGAAGTCGTTTGAAGATTACAGCCTATTTCACCTCTGTGACCTTGAATGAAGGTCAAGGTCATTTCTTTGAACAAACTTGGTAGCCCTTCACCCCAGCATGCTACAGGCCTAATATCAAGTCCCTGGGCCTCTTGGTTATTGAGAAGAAGTTGTTTGAAGATTATAGCCTATTTCACCTCTGTGACCTTGAATGAAGGTCAAGGTCATTTATTTGATCAAACTTGGTAGCCCTTCACCCCAGCATGCTACAGGCCTAATATCAAGTCCCTGGGCCTCTTGGTTATTGAGAAGAAGTTGTTTGAAGATTACAGCCTATTTGCCCCATGTGACCTTGAATGAAGGTCAAGGTCATTTCTTTGAACAAACTTGGTAGCCCTTGATCCCAGCATGCTAACAGGCCTAATATCAAGTCCCTGGGCCTCTTGGTTATTGAGAAGAAGTCGTTTGAAGATTATAGCCTATTTCACCCATGTGACCTTGAATGAAGGTCAAGGTCATTTCTTTGAACAAACTTGGTAGCCCTTCACCCAAGCAAGCTACAGGCCCAATATCAAGTCCCTGGGCCTCTTGGTTATTGAGAAGAAGTTGTTTGAAGACTACAGCCTATTTGCCCCATATGACCTTGAATGAAGGTCAAGGTCATTTCTTTGAACAAACTTGGTAGCCCTTCACCCCAGCATGTTACAGGCCTAATATCAAGTCCCTGGGCCTCTTGGTTATTGAGAAGAAGTTGTTTGAAGATTACAGCCTATTTGCCCCATGTGACCCTGAATGAAGGTCAAGGTCATTTATTTGAACAAACTTGGTAGCCCTTCACCCAAGCATGCTACAGGCCCAATATCAAGTCCCTGGGCCTCTTGGTTATTGAGAAGAAGTTGTTTGAAGATTACAGCCTATTTGCCCAATGTGACCTTGAATGAAGGTCAAGGTCATTTCTTTGAACAAACTTGGTAGCCCTTGATCCCAGCATGCTAACAGGCCTAATATCAAGTCCCTGGGCCTCTTGGTTATTGAGAAGAAGTTGTTTGAAGATTACAGCCTATTTGCCCCATGTGACCTTGAATGAAGGTCAAGGTCATTTCTTTGAACAACAAACTTGGTAGCCCTTGATCCCAGCATGCTACAGGCCTAATATCAAGTCCCTGGGCCTCTTGGTTATTGAGAAGAAGTCGTTTGAAGATTATAGCCTATTTCACCTCTGTGACCTTGAATGAAGGTCAAGGTCATTTCTTTGAACAAACTTGGTAGCCCTTCACCCAAGCAAGCTACAGACCCAATATCAAGTCCCTGGGCCTCTTGGTTATTGAGAAGAAGTTGTTTGAAGATTACAGCCTATTTGCCCCATGTGACCTTGAATGAAGGTCAAGGTCATTTCTTTGAACAAACTTGGTAGCCCTTGATCCCAGCATGCTACAGGCCTAATATCAAGTCCCTGGGCCTCTTGGTTATTGAGAAGAAGTCGTTTGAAGATTATAGCCTATTTCACCTCTGTGACCTTGAATGAAGGTCAAGGTCATTTCTTTGAACAAACTTGGTAGCCCTTCACCCCAGCATGTTACAGGCCCAATATGAAGTTCCTGAGCCTCTTGGTTATTGAGAAGAAGTTGTTTAAATGAAAAAGTTGACGCCGGACGGACGGCCGGACGGCCGGACAGACGGACGGACGCAGACGCCGCACCATGGCATAAGCTCACTTGCCCTTCGGGCAGGTGAGCTAATAAAGGTTTCGCAGTGTGACGTGCTACATGTAAATACCCTTGAAAGTGTTAACAAATGAAAAGGAAAAAAAGTTTTTTACTGCGTACTGTAAATGTGTGTAATAACTTACCAGAAAATGTAGGGTGTGTGCTAATGATTTGAATTGTTTCAAAAATGAACTAGATAATCACTGGAAAAACATTGATTTATTTAACGATTTCAAGGCAAGTTTATGAACTGCAGTGTTGTTACATTCAAAAATTATTATTGTATCAATCACCATGTACAGAGTCTGGTGTAGAGGATATAGAATTCTGTACCAAAAATTTATCATTAAATATCATAAAAAGTGAAAATAAAATATAAAATATGAGTTTTACTGTAAGATGAATTCAGACAAAAGTAGTTGTGTATTTCCCGTTGGTTTGAACCTCTGTCCTACCTTTGTTGTTTGACAGAAGAGTGAGGACCACAGACATTGTGTTCTCCTTCTGACTCGGCTGAGCGTACGGGAATACCAAGGGAGCGAACTCTGCTAGGGCATCCACATTCTTCTCGTCCTCCCTCAGAACACCCTGTGTACATAAAATCATACCGGTATTTGCATATTTCCAATTACCTGTACTGACTATATTACCTGTTTTGTGAACAACTCCAAGGCTATATCCCTGAGTGTGTGTTGTATCCCTCCTTAACAATAAATACGGAAAAAATCCTGTTACCCAGCGGCCAACAATAAGTTGCCTACCAACATCCGAGATATCCCCTTGACCTATAAACACTGGAGATATCATGTTACCTACCAACATCCTAGATATCCCCTTGACCTATAAATACTGGAGATATCATGTTACCTACCAACATCCCAGTTATCCCCTTGACCTATAAATACTGGAGATATCATGTTACCTACCAACATCCCAGTTATCCCCTTGACCTATAAATACTAGAGATATCATGTTACCTACCAACATCCCAGATATCCCCTTGACCTATAAATACTGGAGATATCATGTTACCTACCAACATCCCAAATATCCCGTTTACATCCTCATACCCGACACCTAATATTTACCTGTAATACTGTAATGGGATATTTACCTGTAATACTGTAATGGGATATTTACCTGTAATACTGTAATGGGATATTTACCTGTAATACTGTAATGGCCATATCCTTCTGGTCCTTCTGTAGATAAGCTCTGGCCAACATCACCTGTTCGGAATAGTAAACATCAATTTGGTTTATTTTGTTTAACGTCCTATTAACAGCCAGTGTCATTTAAGGAGTACCTGGTTTTGGAGATGGAGGAAAACCGGAATACCCGGAGAAAAACCACCGGCCTACAGTCAGGACCAGGCAACTGCCCATGTGGGTTTCAAAGTTACGACCCAGAGGTGGGGCTAGTGATAAAGTGGCGGGACACTAACCACTTAACCACAGGCATATATACAGTACTGTTTTTATTGAAACTTAGCTATAAATAGCTATAATAGACAAATACATGTATAGGTCACAATGACCAATCATCAAGTAATCAATCTCACTTGACACCCGATATGTCTATTTTATCTGTAATACTACAATGGCCATATCAATCACATAAAACATTTCTACAGGTAGAAAAATCAGTTTATGATCATTATTCAATAGGAATTTAAAAATGGATATGAAAGATAATGAATATTGATTGCAACACAGCAGACATGTAACCTCTTATTCCAATGTAACATTTAATCCTGATTTGAATATGGAATCAGCTATCGTATGAAATCTGTGACCTATGACCTTACCTGCACATCATATTTACTGCCTTTAGGTCCGCCTCCTGACATTCTCACAGCCTATGACCTATGACCTTACCTGTACATCATATTTACTGCCTTTAGGTCCGCCTCCTGACATTCTCACAGCCTATGACCTATGACCTTACCTGTACATCATATTTACTGCCTTTAGGTCCGCCTCCTGACATTGTCATGTCCTATGACCTATGACCTTACACTGGGAGACACGAATGTACTAGTTTTTTCATATTTTCTACTAATTCTGAAATTTTCACCAATTTTACCATAAAAGATCTAATTTAACCCAACCCAGTCCATTTTTTCAGCAACGTATCTAATTATGAATTTTCATGTCTAATTTTCGACGGTCAAAGCTAGTTCTGTGAATCATATCCAATTTAACATGACCACCGTCTAATTCTATCGAGCTATCTAGAAATCATGAACTTTACACTATTTATTTCATGACTATCTAAAAGTTTCCCCGACAGTCTAGAAATGTCCGACAGGGTCTATTTTGTTCTCCACTGACGCTAATTCTGCTCCTCGAATCTAGTATTGACGGAGCAATCCAGTTTTCGTGAAAATCGCCTAATATTAAACATCATGACGAATATTGCGAGATTCGCCTCGGGCGGTTCTGTCGCGCGGCAATACCAGCACTGCCAGCCGTAGACTACTTTACCTGGACAGCAGCCATCCGTGACCATCGAGTCCCGCGGCTAGCCTCGACTTGGGAGCACTCAGCCGTGAAGCGGTCCTACCATAATCACCTATACTTACGATGTCGGTACCGACTCAAATGATACAGACGATTCGTTCTTCCACAATTAACAATATTATCGGAAATAAATACACTACATTTAACTAAATTTCATACGTCTAATTTAAAAATTCGTATAATGACAGGAAGGTGGTATAATATATATATAAAGGAGATTTTTGCAATGAAAGTATTGGAGACGAGTTCCATCATCTATTTATGTTAAAGTGTACCCTGAACGAAAAACGATAATCAAATGTGTTATTCTTTGTAACCACCAAAGAAGAATGTCGAAAACCGCATCAAAATCGGTTGGCCGAGTGCCGAGATATCGCACATCGAAGTACGCGATTTGCACCTGTCGATCGACTGCTAATCAGCGTATCGGTCAGTCACGCTGATTTGGAACTCTTCAGTCTATGACGTCACAGGTTGAACAGAGTGACTGGTATGGTGGCCAGTAGCATAGAGGACAGTGTGAACAGTATCAGTACAAATATGTTCGAATACGATCTGGACATGAGATTTGAGGTTGTTGAATTTGGCGAATATTGCCGACGAGAAGTCGGAATCCAACAATATAAGTTTGAGTTAAAAAAAAAAAAAATAACATAGTGAAATTGACTCTGAAAATGACCGCTTGGTTTACACAGACTGGTGTAATAATCGGTCAATCACCAATAAATGTATATTAGTTATGTGTTTACCATCTCTTACTCGTTACCAAAGAAAGCAACACAGCATCAACAAATTAAACTAAAATAATGTGCCATTTCATTCGCAAATTAATATTCAAATAAACATACCAACAATACAACAGTTCTGGATACTCTGGTTTGTGAGAAAAGACGAACACACGTACAGTAAATTCAAGCGTTATATTCTATGCAAAACCCGCTTTAGTCATGAAGGACACTTAATTTAGAAAGTAATATATTATAATCATCATGATCTACAATATACTAAATCTCTCTCCCGTATGAATACCAGTGTTAAAGTCTACAACAAACTTCTACATATACAGATTTTATCCCTTATTTTACATGTCATGGTCTCAGGGATCTAGGACGATTAAATGCTTGAGAAAGACATAATTTATATACGATCGTTGTCAGTGAAATTATATAAAAGTGATTCGCAACAATTATAATATAATTGATACTTTCTGTACAGGTATAAAGCATAGGTACTTATCAAAACCATTATTTTAGCTCCGTTTTTAATGATAAAACACAAACAATTTATTTCATCGTGACTAATCATAATTAATACTAAAATTTATAAACTCGTAATGATTTTCGTGTATGATTTTTTTTTCCCTCCAAATTTTATGTATTTTTTTGCTTTTATTTTTGTAATTGTGTCATTATTATGAAGTGATCGAGACCCTGGTGGTTTTGCTTTCAATTCGTGTCGCAAGTCATATCTTCACTTAAAAAAGGACTTTTAAAAGATGTATAAACATGTTCGGAGAATTACGAATTCTCAAGTTTGAATTGGTTAGTATACAGCTAAACAATTACCAGGTGTGAAATTACGGTCCACAAGCTCATCACACCTGGCACTGCACCACAGGTGTCCGTGATTTCTGGTGTTCTAATCAGCACACGCCGTGAGTTCAAGCGTTTGGTTTCTGTGCACTTCAAAGGAGTTCCGAAAACATGGTTTTACAGGTTGTTTGTACATAAATTGAGCTTGAATTTTATTAAGGATTGCGTTTATACTATAGGGAATACATTTTGTTGAAATCAAACACATTATTTTTGGAATTCAGTGAGTTTCGTTTTCTATACAAACGAATAAAAAATCATATCTCAAACGTTTGTCTATAGAATAATTAACCTAAATTACCTCATTCATATATGTACCCATGATGTTGAAATTTACTCTATGAATCTTGTCTGGGAGTTACTGAGCTTTCATGGACACGTTTTATCAATTGCGGACAATTACCCAAAAATCACAAATAACGGTATAATTTCTGTTTTGGCTAATAAAAAAAACCCAAAATGATCAGCATTTATTTCACATCTTGAATGAATTGCATTTTAAACTTGTGTTACTAGAAGTATTATAACCGAAATCAATACTGGTACATGTGTATGTAACAAGCCTGTCATGCCCCCATAATAAAGGCTATATGATGTAAGTCATTATAAACGGCCGGTTATTCAAATGTCATACATGTTACAACGACCCGTTAAAATAAAAAAAAATATGAATAAAATATTTTAATATAAATGTTATATACGACCTGTTATAATAGAAAATAGGTAAGATGATACACGCTGTATTTGGCCCGTTATAATAGAAAATTAGTAAGATGTTACATGTTGTGTATGGCTCGTTATGAGAGAAAATTAGTGAGATGCTACATGTTATATATGGCACCGTTTAAAAAGAAAGTTATATGTCCCTGGTTTCGGTAGCACTTGTTATTAACTAATTCACAAATATAACTCAGAGACTTTATTCAGCACTTTCCTTTTTTTTTGTCTTATTCGCATTAATTACAGGCACGTGTTCACGTTTGTTTCTATATATTTCCTATATGGCGGCTCCGATCGTGTTCAACCTGTGACGTCACAGGTCAGAGGTCACCAAAACGAGGTATTCGGCTTTGGGCTTCAGGTGTGTTTTCGAGAAAAATCACAATTACTCGGAAATGGGTCGGCCGATTTTGATGCGGTTTTCTGCATTCTTGTTTATTAATCAATACCAATAACATATTAAAATGTAATTTTTCATTCAGGGTACACTTTAACATATTGAAATGAAAATTATTCGTTCAAAATGCATCCCACAGTATTACTGTATTAACCCAAGTATTCATAAAATGAGAGGTCTAATATCTATATGTCATACATGCAATTACTGAGGGTTTATGTCCCTGTTGTAAACCTATATTATATTACCTAGCAGGAGCTTGATTATCAAAAGGGGAACGATTAAGGAATGAGCATGAAAGGACAATGATAAGATGAAGGAGCGTGCAAACGTAGTTAGTTTGTTCTAGGCAGATATTATGTTATTGTGTGTAAATCAAATATTTTTGTTAGACATAAATTCATTTTTGTATAATTATCTGTATTCCTTTCACTTTCTCTCTTTAGTCTTCCTTTCTAATTTGTCAATCGTAAAATTAATGTAAATGTCCATTGTTTGTGTCACATTGTTGTAAAAATGTTTGGAGGAGGGGGCTTTAATAAGTTGTATAACTTCTGCCCAATCCTCATGCCTACATTTGAAGCAATAAAAATATGTTTTAAAAAAAAAAACACCTATATTTGCTTGTATATTTAGGTAAATTACATTTTTACTTTATACATGATTCCAACAAGGAATATGTAAGAAAACATATTTAAATATCTTGCATTTCTATAGCAAGTTTGCCTAAATTGTCTTATTATTTAGAAACAGAACTAATGGAATCCCTATGATGTCGCACACATCGCTCGGCGACTCTCATCAGGCAGAACGTTTATCATTTGTTGACCATTCAGTGTACAGTGGACCCGCGATAATCCGGACGCCGATAGTCCGGAAAACTCGCAGTCCGGACGGAAATGCACGGGAACGGATTTCCGTAACGTTATTTGTACTCACCAGTCAGGAAATTCGGATTCCTATTCTGGAAGCCCATTTTGGGAACGGAACGTACTTTTCATTAGTAAATTTCCCGCAATAATCCGGACGATTTTTTCACCACGAGGAGAAAAAATCTCGGAGCAAGTCACACGTGTCGACAGCTGTACACAGACTATTGCTTGACACTGTGCGTAGTCATAGTGACCGCTGCCAGGTCATAGCCCCGGGTGTTTACCTGTGTTACAAAGTGTAACTTTTGTTTTTATAACGGTACATTACTTTTTCTCTACGACCTTTTTAAACTTTACAGTATTAAAGGATTTTATAGTATAGCCTGGTCTTGCTTTTATGAACTTGACGTACAATATCTCTTATAGTTATTTTACAGACGGCAACTTTTATAGGAACACATATTGCTATTTCGTAATTAGCAAGAATTTACGCACAAACATACAGTACGTGATACCATAATTAATCAATCTCAAATACATGTAATAAATTTATGATGGGTAATTAACATCATGAACACTTGTATTGGGTAAACACGGATATCGGCTTTGTAACACCGTTACGTGAAACGACGACTCATTGAAAGAAAGATGCACGTTATTAATTACATACACATTTACGTATTAAGCAGTGATCACAAGAACTGGGTTGATTACACACAAATTAGTCAATAGTCGTATGATACTTAATTAAGCGTCACATTGTTAAGTTAATACGGGTTCAATAATTATCGGACTTCTTCGGTAGTTCTCGCTGGTGTAGCGTACTTTTAGATACAATATATAGCTTGGGGTTTCTGGTACGTAAAAATCATAAAAAAACATGGACTGATGGTAAGTTGTAAAATCCGGGTCTTTTATTTAAGGTATTTAACGTTTGTAATTTCTACTTGTTTGTGAACCTCCGGGACGTGACACATGTGTGGTGTTTGTAGGACACATATGCCCGCTATAAATAAAACAACTTTCACTTTACATGTTCTTTTAAAAACAAAGTTTATTTTTTACTTTCTACAAAAGAAATCAAAAATCATATCAGAAACATAAGTATATTTATTGTTAAAAAGTCTGACAATTAGACGTGTTTATGAAACGTCCCGGATTGTATGTAATCAAGGGAGATAACTCTTACACGACAATTTTTTTGACCTGGTAGACGAAATTCGGCAGTCCGGAAAACTCGTAATCCGGACGGTTTGGACTGGGAACGAAGGTGTTCGGATTATCGAGGGTCCACTGTACATCACAAGTTTGAATACAAACGTTTGATTCACGGTATCGGAGACATATGACATATCTGACGGTATTATAAAGATGAACGTGTTTTTGATAATATCAATATAATTGTGCATGTACATTTTTGTATGTGTATATGTATTTAGTGAAAATATTCTATTGTTCTGTGTAGGGGGGGTGGGGGGGGGGGATCATATGTATAAATATGTGTAGGTTATTTTCGAATCCCATGAGATCCAAATTGTACATAATATGTATATATCTAACCCGTACTCCACTTTGTGTTTGTATTTCTGTTATATATACCAATACAGCTGACCCGCTAAATCTGGACGCCGATAGTCCGTAAAACTCACAATCCCGACGGAAATGTCGGGGAACGAATTTCCGTAACGTTATATTTGTACTCACAAGTCCGGAAGTTCTGATTCCGAATCCGGAGCTCCATATCGGAAACGAAATGTTAGTTAAGTAAAATTCCAGCAGTAATCCGGACGTTTTTCTCATCACATAGATAAAAAGTCTGAGTTGGTCACCCGTGTCGACAGGTGAACAGGTAGTAGATCGCGGTCGCTTGACACACAGAGTAGTCATAGCAACCGCTGCGAGATCTTAGCCCCCGGCATTAACCCGTACAATTTAGTTTTTGTAACGGTACCTTGGTTTTCTATACAGCGATCGAATCAATTAAAGGATTATAGACCGGTCTTTTTTTGTTTAAAATGTTTATTCAATTCAATCCTTACGACTTATAAGCATGCTGAAAATGACAGAATACAATTCTTTATCTTCACTATTTTTAAAATGCAATTTAACGAAAGATAGACAGCATCAATATACAATGTAATGACGATACAGATGTTATGACATTTCTGAGCGGTAATATCGAATGAATGAGTGGTGTGTGGAGTATACAATAGTGTAGTCATATTGCAAACATAGAAACTGATAAGAGTGAAAACAAAAACAGCTAATTCAGGCGATATCTAGAACGTGCTGTAAAACACAATTTCAAATTCTCTGATATCAATATATGTTATTCCGAAGTTAGCACGTACGAATCCATAAAGCTATATAGGATTATCACTGATCATATATAAGGAAAGAATATCTTTAATAACACGAAACGTTTTATCAAATTTCAAATTCTTTATTGACTTTAGGCCATACGGCCCATAAGTACATATTATAAACATATTATTATTATCAGGTGTTTCACAAATTGAATTAAAAACATCGGCTTGGAACGACGACGCTTTGCTGATAATACTACTGATAAACCGTAAGGTTTAAAGTAATAAATGAATTGAATTGAATTGAAAGATTTTATTATATAACACAGTTGTTTTCTTTATGTCAAACGTAAGACATGATAGTTCAACACATCTTTTTTTTTTTACAAATCTTCTATTTCATGTTTGATTCATAATGACTATACTGGTCACACTATACACAACAAAATATGCACAGAGAAGTCGGTTTCAACATGTTACATGAAATGCATACATATTATACCCTCGGCGTCATTATAAATGTATGGATAATAAAAAACAGTTCAATATTCAGTAAGAAACATCTATAGAATATCGGAGACACTATATAGGATTTATAGTTTAGTTGTTTTTCTATATCTCATCAGAGACTTGTATATCACAAATCTCTAATCTCATCGATGTGATACATACAGTTTCAAATTTTCTTATTAGTAAGCTTGTATATATTAGAGCTCGGATAGTGTAACCCATTGCTAATTACAATATTCCTCTATATTTAACCAGGGACGTATATAGTGGCTATATAGGTCTCTGATGCAGGCATCTGTTCCAAAGAAGATGTACTTAGAGGTTCGGCAAATAACAAAAATGTTGATACCCGACAATAAACGTAAAAGATAACGTTTGTACCTTCGAAGTCTTATATTGTAGGACTAATATACTTGTCATGTTAAATACAGAACCAGCTTATAGTTCATCCCAAAAAGGGGGCGGGGATTTACCTGTGCTCTCGCCTAAGGTAGGAAGCCAACCAGCAGGTTCAATTTAGAAATGCCCCAGGCCTTGTAATCAACAACTGTCCGGGTGTCCTTGTGAAGTGGATGACAAGAGGTTTTCGATACAATATTCTTTCTTTTATTAATACAATACAATACAAAATATTTTATTAACGTGTCACGTGTCAATATTACAGATATATAAAATACAGTAGAAGTCATAAAAACTTTACAAGTTGCATTAAAATTATATTCACATCCAGACTTATGAGACACAATATAGTAAAAAGTTCTGTTAAATATAGGTAAAACAGGATCTTCTGCGATACATCAGATAGAGTGAAGAAGCTAAAATAGGCTGAAGATCATCACTTGTCATAAGATAATGAAATTGTTCATATGGGTTTAATTCTAAAAAGTTTGGACAATAATTGCTTGCTTCACTAAATAAAATTCGCCTAATATCTGAATAAAACTCACAGTCAATTAAAAAATGGCGCTCGTCTTCTACTAATCCTGACTGACATAAAATACATTTCCTCTCATGTAATGCTAAGGGAGGACGAGAATACCGGCCTGTCTCTATTTTCAATTTCAAATTACCACAACGGAACTTGGCTAACGTTTGCCTATGCTTAAAATTTACAACAGTATATATATATGATTCTGGGGTAAAAACAGATTTAAACGTACGGTAAGTACGCAACTTAATCGTTTATTGATACAAAATTTGCCTCAATTGAATAACAATAAATATGTAATAGTCGTATTGTGAATGTAATACTTTTATTTTTTCAGGTGTCTTATGATATTGATGTACATGCAGCACATTTAATGAAAATTTAACTGGAACAATCTGCAAAAAAAGTCAATGTATCGTATGTGATATCAGAAATATAGATATACATCATGTGATATACATAATGTATGTATCTTATCGTGTATGTATCGCATATTTATAGCTTGAACACTTAATTCGAGTTGGTACCGACACCGTATAGGTGATTATGGTAGGACCGCTTCACGGCTGAGCGCTCCCAAGTCGAGGCTAGCCGCGGGACTCGATGGTCACGGATGGCTGCTGTCCAGGTAAAGTAGTCTACGGCTGGCAGTGCTGGTATTGCCGCGCGACAGAACCGCCCGAGGCGAATCTCGCAATATTCGTCATGACGTTTAATATTAGGCGATTTTCACGAAAACTGGATTGCTCCGTCAATACTAGATTCGAGGAGCAGAATTAGCGTCAGTGGAGAACAAAATAGACCCTGTCGGACATTTCTAGACTGTCGGGGAAACTTTTAGATAGTCATGAAATAAATAGTGTAAAGTTCATGATTTCTAGATAGCTCGATAGAATTAGACGGTGGTCATGTTAAATTGGATATGATTCACAGAACTAGCTTTGACCGTCGAAAATTAGCCATGAAAATTCATAATTAGATACGATGCTGAAAAAATGGACTGGGTTGGGTTAAATTAGATCTTTTTTGGTAAAATTGGTGAAAATTTCAGAATTAGTAGAAAATATGAAAAAACTAGTACATTCGTGTCTCCCAGTGTTACCTGTACATCATATTTAATGCCTTTAGGCCTACTTCCTGACATTGTCATGTCCTATGACCTATGACCTTACACCTGTATATCATATATAATGATAAGCCTCCCTCCAAACATTCTTATGGCCTGTGACCTATGACCTTACCTGTACATCATATTTAATGCCTTTAGGTCCGCCTCCTGACATTCTCATGTCCTTGCAGTAGGTCAACAAGAGGTCAACGGCTTTGTCTGACTTCTTCATGTTTAGGTAACACTGGGCTTCCCTAGGAGTAATTGATTCAAATATTAAACAGGGAAGTTTCTCTCAAATATCGGACTCACTTCAAATTTATTTTTATCACGGTTGTTTGACTAGAAATCATTTTTTATACATTTATTTATTACATTTTCTGAGAAACACTTATAACATTGCAGATGCTAATACCATCAGTAAAGTAACCCTTCTCACTGCAAGCATCTTCACCATGGCAAATCATATTTTAGATATACATGTACCATTTAATGTTTAAGAATAGTCAAATTTAATGTCTTGGTTAATACTCCAGATTTTAATGAAAAGTTTATATATGATGACATATCTCATCTCATCAACACATTTCTCACTAATTATTCCAAATGATCCAAGGTGGATATTATCTGTGCTGTAACAGGAAACACGATCCTACTGTAATAACAGACCTGAGAGCCAGTTCTTTACTGTTGTGGTTCTCTCTTGTTTTCTTGCACCATTTTAAGGCTTTCTTGGGTCGATCTGCCTTCAGATAGATATCAACTGAAATAAGTCAATACAGACATTAATCTTTATACACCAGTATATAATAGATACTAATGTAATCTTTATCTTAACATAAATACAGAGTCTGAGTAAGACTTAATGTAGGTGAATGTCCTTATTACATGTCTGTGTGTGTGTATTATATTTACCAAGACCTAGATGTGTGTGTGTATTATATTTACCAAGACCTAGATGTGTGTGTGTATTATATTTACCAAGACCTAGATGTGTGTGTGTATTATATTTACCAAAACCTAGGTGTGTATTATATTTACTAAGACCTAGGTGTGTGTATTATATTTACCAAGACCTAGGTGTGTGTATTATATTTACCAAGACCTAGGTGTGTGTATTATATTTACCAAGACCTAGGTGTGTGTATTATATTTACCAAGACCGAGGTGAGCTTCCATGTTGCCTGGGTGTATTATATTTACCAAGACCTAGGTGAGCTTCCATGTTGCCTGGGTCTATCTTGGTGACTTCGTCCAGTGTCCTGGCGGCTTGTTGTAAGTTCCCTTTGGTTATAAACTGGACAGCTAACTGCATTAGTCCATCTGCCTTACTGTTAGGTTTCCTTTCCTTTGTAGGAGGGGCCTGTTTCTCACTGTCTTCTGTAAAGTAGATTGAAATCATTCTAAATCAATCAGAAATGTTGTTGCCAAAATCTCTAAACCATGGGTCAGAGGCAACTCGTGTACAAAATACAGGAATACAGTACATGTACGGTGTACATTATGTATATGTGAGTGATAAACATGTACAGTTTATATGTGAGTGATAAACATGTACAGTTTATATGTGAGTGATAAACATGTACAGTTTATATGTGAGTGATAAACATGTACGGTGTATATGTGAGTGATAAAGATGTACGGTGTGTATGTGAGTGATAAACATGTACGGTGTGTATGTGAGTGATAAACATGTACGGTGTATATGTGAGTGATAAAGATGTACGGTGTGTATGTGAGTGATAAACATGTACGGTGTGTATGTGAGTGATAAACATGTACGGTGTATATGTGAGTGATAAACATGTACGGTGTGTATGTGAGTGATAAACATGTACGGTGTGTATGTGAGTGATAAACATGTACAGTTTATATGTGAGTGATAAACATGTACGGTTTATATGTGAGTGATAAACATGTACGGTGTGTATGTGAGTGATAAACATGTACGGTGTATATGTGAATGATAAACATGTACGGTGTATATGTGAGTGATAAACATGTACGGTGTGTATGTGAGTGATAAACATGTACGGTTTATATGTGAGTGATAAACATGTACGGTGTGTATGTGAGTGATAAACATGTACGGTGTGTATGTGAGTGATAAACATGTACGGTTTATATGTGAGTGATAAACATGTACGGTGTGTATGTGAGTGATAAACATGTACGGTGTGTATGTGAGTGATAAACATGGAGGCCTCTGTGGCATTGATATGACAATAGTTTACCTTTAGCAACTTTAGTGTCAGCACTTTTCGGCTCTTTAACATCAGCAGTTTTCTGGGTATCTAAATACATAATAAACATTATAAACAAAAAACATTTGGGGATAGGTAATATTTCTTTGTGTTAGAAAGAATAATTAAGTCAACGTAGATCTTTGAGAGGTACTGAAAATATACTATATCCTGTGATATAAAGATAACAATAACTGAACTGTTTAGGGGTACAGACAGGGCAAGTCTAGGTAGGATCTGAGAATAAGACACATCCCTGTACAATGAGGTCTGATGCCACTCTTACCAGATCTGGTTGTTGTACGTTGGTGAACAGTAAGAAACAAGTCGTCTTTATCCTTTACTTTTCTCTTTACTTCCCAATTCAGGTCTAAAACTTTATGGCTGAAAAAACAAGTAATGATTATAAATAATAATACACCATAATCATAATTAATTGATGTATACAATGTACAGCAGCAGTACATGGTAAGATATCAATTAACACTATCTACCTACATATCCTACTGTATTTATTCAGTGAAGTTAGCATGCTTATCAACTCCTTTCAATTTCTTTTGGTGACGGAGACACTAAATTTCAAGACTTTGATAAGTATATAGTTACAGACCTCCTGGACCCTCTTTACAAATGAAAACCTACAAACGATGCATGTTTAAGCTTCTTTTTATGTTGAACAATTGGTTTTAAAAAAATTCTATTGACAATTATTCAAATGAAAAATTTACTGGTATATCGATCCTGTCTAGATATATAGGGCAAAAAATTGGGAGTCTCAGTCTTTAATAGTGACTAGTGAAGGTTGGCAAGCATGAAGTTTCTAGTGATATCAACTTTGTAAATCGCCTACACATGTAATGAGTTGTCTCCCAGTTTCCGTGTATCCTTATTTTGACTACAACACATACAGCCTTGATAACAGATATAGATTAATGATGAGTTGTTGTCTCCCAGTTTCTGTTTATCCTTATTTCGACTACAACACATACAGCCTTGATAACAGATATAGATCAATGATTTGCCCGGTTTTAGACTGGTTTATTAATTATACGTCACCTTTTCTTCACTTCCACATCAACATTGTCTGTTAATGCTGCTGGTAGTTTCTTCCTCAACTCTTTAACAAACATCTGAAAATCATAAATTAAGGGACATATCATTACAAATTAACATACTCCCCGGATGTTACCATGTCAAAATGACATATCATTACAAATTAACATACTCCCCGGATGTTACTGTGTTAAAATGATAAAGGGAATAGTTACACACATATAATGTGATTACTCAAGCCCTGCCATTAACTTATAAAGTTGACGAGAATCCTGGTCCTTTACATGACTTTGCCATGACAATGACATTCATACCACCGTAACTGCAAAGGTTATGACATTCATTCACTCCTGGACCACTGATATCACAATTATAATAACATTCATTCACGCCACTGTAACTGGCTGACCACCTCACGCCACTGTAACTGGCTGACCACCTCTCGCCACTGTAACTGGCTGACCACCTCACGCCACTGTAACTGGCTGAACACCTCACCATGGCAATGTCCTCCACTGTTCCTTTGTAGCCATCCTGACATCTGACCACCATGGTGAACCCATGGTCATTGGAATGTACGTAAAACTTCATTTTGACTGAAATATGATATAAAATGTTATTATTAATTTTTATACATGTAGTTATAGGGATGAACCTACAACTGAGAAGGTACATGTATTTGTAGTGGATGGGTGATAATAAATGTCTTGATTAGAACGACAAAACTGCTGGGTTCAACTTCAGACATTTATTATTAGATGTAGAAACTAACAAAAATAAATTTACATGTATCGTGCATTAATGCAGGTACAAATTTAGTTAACACTCCATGATCACACACTTCCTTAATTACACACATACAAAGAAACCTTGCCAATATAGTACTCATGTACATGCAGGTAAAACATAACATGATCATTTCATACTATTTGCAGAGACACAACAGTTTATAACTATAGTTAATTAATAATAGTAATATAAACAGATAATTACAGATACATATTATTAATTAAAGCATTATATATGCAAGACCCTATTACATACAGTTTTACTCTTGCTGGTCAAACATGCAACTTCACAACAATTAAAAGGATATATCTCCTTGATAAGTATATGACCTGCATTTTCAGTAATGAACCATTTATAACCACCTAAGCATGGCTACCCCCACACCTGATTACACAAGTAAAATACTACTATAGAGTAACAGGCCTGGACTAAATACAGGTGAGGTCAGCCTAAATGGTTAAGAGAATCCATCGATGGAGCTTGGAGGTCTCTATATGACCCAGTAACCAGTTTGTTGCATTTTCCTCTCCTATAACACTTAACACCCCCTCTCCTATAACACTTAACACCCAACTAAATAGTTTGCATAAATATGAAAAGTGGTATAGGGTCTAGCTTGTGTGTCCTTAGGGTCAAAAACTTATTGAAGAATGGAGAAATATTAATAAATAGAGCTAAACAAGGGGGGGGGGGGGGGGGGGGGGGGGGGTAGAGCCAACGCCGGTCCTCAAGGTAAGTAGGATCCAACAGTAGTTGGTTCGCTGGAGAACGGATACCGCGAGGTATGCAGGGAGTCACTCAGTAGTTACAATAACGTAGACATAAGGAAGGAGTGTAGCTCAACATTCAAGGCGCTGACGAGCCGTAACTGGCGAAACCGGTCGGCAAGTAATTAAAGTTTAATCATTTACCTAAAGTTTTGAAGCTGTTGAATGTTGAGCTACACTCCTTCCTTATGTCTTCGTTAATAAATAGAGGAATTGGACCGATTGAGTTGACTGCCAGTGGCAAGGTACATTACATTATATAACAGCTCAAATGGTCAGAGCTTCTGCCTAGTTTAATTGGAGGCCCAGAGTGGAATCCCATTACACTTCCTCATTTACAATATGTAAATATATGTACCTGGTAGGCCCTATAGAACATTTCTCTTAATTAATTTATATCTCATTTGATAGCTAGAGCAACACAACTAGTGCAATGTTCAAGGTAATCTGAGGCAGAGGTCTCTGGTTTATATGAGGAAAATTAATTAATCATACTAATTATGGAAATATATCCCCGACACCGCCTGACATATAAAAATCTTTCTGGCTATTATTTTATCAAAGACTGTCTCTGATGTGTTCCAGTACCCGATCAGTAGGCCAATACGTCAGCTGTTTTGCCTAATATTGACATTTACCTTGTTACAATGTATCCAATAGGCTAGTATATAAAATCATACATCGAATCCTTCACAAAACCAGTCAAGATTTACAGTATTGCTTAGGTTATTTAGCTAGTTTCACTTCAACATGACAACACATGTGTTTGGTTTACATCTAGGATGATTCACACCTCTTCCGGTTTGATTACGACTGAATTTGCAGGGTTACAAACAGCGGAAATCGGTAACCACACGTGGAGCAGAGAACGTTCCTAAAGTCCAACAGATAATCCTCTACGATTTTGATGCCTCGAAAGAAGCCTTTCAGTTCAAAGCAAAAGAAGTTTCAATTGCAAGATAAGCGTCAAAGAAAGAAGGAATGTATGTCATCGCTATCTTAAATCAGGCATGCGCGCACCTGTCAGTGTCCGGGGGAAATTTAAAATGACATTTAAGTTCACTAACTTACAATTTACTTGTTTGATCTGGGTCATCTCCTCCCTTCATTATAGACATTGTAAATACTGAGAAAGTCTATACACCAACAACATCATTGTTTCTTTTGGGAAACCCGAGTTTATAGGCTGAATATATATAGAAATTTCAGTTTTACTCGAAAATTCCATGAAACTGTTCAGAATAAACGTCAAAATCTTCAATCTTCATGATGTTGTCAAAGGAGATTAAAACTTGGTAGAATAGAAATAATGACCCGGGTTTAATAAAAATTCTTTAACTGAAGTAAATTCATAAGCTTAAAATTTTCCAAATGAATTAAAGCATTAAAGAATAAAATCTTAGTTAATGATCAAACCTTACGTAGGCTTCCTTATTAATCTGGTGGGGCAGTTTCCTATGGAATATTTTAAGTCCAAGAACTTATTTAAATGATATTGATGAAACGGACTCCTGAAATATGAACAAAATGCTGTTACAAATTATCGGTAAACATTGTTGGCCCTTGCATGTACTTATTACTGCATGCATGGGTATCTGAAACATTATAGTCCTGAGTAATAGCTGGGTTTCATGCGTGGTGTTGTAAATGCATTTGATCAGTTAGCTTTCATAGTTGGAAAATGTGGAAAAAATGCAATGATTGATACTATTATGAATTAAAAATCAGGGAAAACACATTTCTGCTGATAGTCCTGACAGGAATCAAATCCACATCAACCAGCTGGTCGTTTATTTATATGTTTTTGTTGAAATTCTGCATTATAAATTGTTACATAACATTTTCTCCAGGTTGAAAAATATGGTTTATGTCAGGATTTTTCGTAACACAACCAATGAATGTTTATATGTGACTAGTTGTCACCTTCATTAGACATAATGACCAGGCAGCACACACGTGTAAAACGTGTACAAGTTGTCTTCAAAACTCTTAGATCAGTGTAGATTTCGACCTTCATGCACAATACTATGCTGTAGTATATAATTGGTCTAAAAATGAATTGATTCGTTACTCAAGCCTAGGTAATACCTATTCATATTTGTGAGAGTCTTTATGTGCCCCCTCGTCTCAATTTAGTACTGACCCACTGCAGCGTATCCAGATGGCTTCTTTTATTTGCCGCTTCCCCTGTCCAATACTTTGGAGTTTTCCCAGTCGATCACATGGTTTTTCTGTGTGGTGGGACTGTAACAGCTTATTTATAGATCTGGGACTATGACTGGTTTCTTTGTTATCAGGTAAATTTCTTACCAGGTATAAGGCAAATTAAGAGTAGCGAATCTAGTCATTTTGGTCCAATTATGTAAGCATAGTATTGTACATGATAGCTGAAATCGACATCAATCTTTGAGTTTTGAAGACAACTCATACACGTTATACACCTTTGTGTACAGAAAAATATGCTGATACCATGATCGACGTACACAATGTACTATATAGTTACCGTGGCAGCATGGTACCACGACATACACACTGTACTATATAGTTACCGTGGCAGCATGGTACCAGGACATACACAATGTACTATATAGTTACCGTGACAGCATGGTACCAGGATGTACACAATGTACTATATAGTTACCGTGGCAGCATGGTACCACGACATACACAATGTACTATATAGTTACTGTGACATACACACTGTACTATATAGTTACCGTGACATACACAATGTACTATATAGTTACTGTGACATACACAATGTACTATATAGTTACCGTGACAGCATGGTACCAATTAAAGTTCAATTTTCTAACACAAAAGAGTTCTTTGATTATTAGGGCAATTGCTTGATTCAACATAATATGTAATTTTTAGCCACTCATGATGAAAATGATCCTGAGTATGAAGAGCTGGAGGTCAATGTCAAAGGTCAGGATCCATCACAGCCTCAGAAAAGTGTGAGGAAAGGCAAATCAGGAGTTGACAGGAGAAATAACCCTAACAGGTAAACAGTTGCACCTCTATGGGCTCACACTAACAGGTAAACAGTTAAACCACTATGGACTCATCACCCTAACAGGTAAATAGTTACACCACTATGGGCTCACACTAACAGGTAAACAGTTACATCACTATGGGCTCATCACCCTAACAGGTAAACAGTTACACGACTATGGGCTCACACTAACAGGTAAACAGTTACACGACTATGGGCTCACCCTGACAAGTAAACAGGTACATAGCTATGGGCTCACCCTAACAGGTAAACAGGTACATAGCTATGGGCTCACACTAACAGGTAAACAGTTACACGACTATGGGCTCACCCCAACAGGTAAACACTTACACCACTATAGGCTCACCCTGACAGGTAAACAGTTACACCACTATGGGCTCACCCTAACAGGTAAACAGTTACACGACTATGGGCTCACACTAACAGGTAAACAGGTACACCACTATGGACTCACCCTAACAGGTAAACACTTACACCACTATGGGCTCACCCTAACAGGTAAACAGTTACACCACTATGGGCTCACCCTAACAGGTAAACAGTTACACCACTATGGACTCACCCTAACAGGTAAATAGTTACATCACTATGGGCTCACCCTAACAGGTAAATAGTTACACCACTATGGGCTCACCCTGACAGGTAAACAGTTGAACCTCTATGGGCTCATAATGATACATAGACCCCTAGTTTACACTAAAAGATAAAATAGAAACAGATAAAGTCTGTATAGTAACATAGTCCCTGCACATATGTATTCCACCATATCGAGGTACACCGAGTCCCTGCACATATGTATTCCACCATATCGAGGTACACCGAGTCCCTGCACATATGTATTCCACCATATCGAGGTACACTGAGTCCCTGCACATATGTATTCCACCATATCGAGGTACACCGAGTCCCTCCACATATGTATTCCACCATATCGAGGTACACCGAGTCCCTCCACATATGTATTTCACCATATCGAGGTACACCGAGTCCCTGCACATATGTATTCCACCATATCGAGGTGCACCGAGTCCCTGCACATATGTATTCCACCATATCGAGGTACACCGAGTCCCTGCACATATGTATTCCACCATATCGAGGTGCACCGAGTCCCTCCACATATGTATTCCACCATATCGAGGTACACCGAGTCCCTCCACATATGTATTCCACCATATCGAGGTGCACCGAGTCCCTGCACATATGTATTCCACCATATCGAGGTACACCGAGTCCCTGCACATATGTATTCCACCATATCGAGGTACATCGAGTCCCTGCACATATGTATTCCACCATATCGAGGTACACCGAGTCCCTGCACATATGTATTCCACCATATCGAGGTACACCGAGTCCCTGTACATATGTATTCCACCATATCGAGGTACACCGAGTCCCTGCACATATGTATTCCAACATATCGAGGTACACCGAGTCCTTGCACATATGTATTCCCCACCATATCGAGGTACACCGTTGTTATATGGCATATCTTCTGAAATCATTCCAGGTTGAATCACAGCTATTTCCAATTATCAAGGTCGTTTGTGTTACAACTGACTGGATCCTACAAGGTCTCTCCATCTCTGTTCTCAAGGTCACATCAAGAGGTTACATCAACTTGTAGGTAGCTACATCTGAACACATAGTCCACTTCTGTATTTTGGCACGCAGCCTCATGGACACGGTCCACAGAACACAGCTTCATGGACAGAGAAAATAATGCCTCATAAAACAGCTTCAAAGCACACTGCTTACAATTTATATATACAGGCACACAGTCAGCACTAAGCACCCAGCTGATACATATTGACAATGGAGTTCAGACACACAGCCTTCCCATCACCCAGCTATCCATGTAGATATTTCTAGGAAATTCTTAGCACCCAGCTATTATCAGGGCTTTTTTGTGGGCTTTTTGGGGCTGTTAATTGGCCCCATTCCCAATTGAAATTATTTCATATTTAAGTCAAACTTCCAAAATTTGCAGTTTACTCATGAAAAAAGTTTTTCCCAATTTTCTTCCCAAAATGAGAGAAAAAGGCCCCATCCTAAACCAGTGAGAAAAAGCCCTGATTATATAGTGTTGAGGCCTAGACTACAACCTTTACTGTCTAAGTTCTGTCTTGTAACTACCCCACCTTACCTTGCATACCTCATACCTTTAATGCATCCCTAGAATGTGTTCCTCAGTTCCTTACCTGAACTACTCGAGACATTTACAGTTCCAACACTGGTCAAAGCAGTTTTTCAGACTTATACCTGGGTGACAGCATGTGCATTTCACATTTATGAATGAACTGTTGTGGTTGAGAAACCTCAATACTGCAGTAAAATATAATACAGTAGTATAGGGTATCTTGACAACCTTTAATCTAATTTGAAAAAACTTAATTTCAATCCACTTGGCAAGATTTAGTATGTTGTATTCTGATATAACTCTTGTTATCTTTTTACAATTAACAGATATCGTCTGCAGTTTTTTAAAGAGAGTAATGAAGAGATTGATAGAAGAAAGAAACTAGCGAGACGATCTTTACGTCGTATCCCTGAGGTAAAATAGATATTTAAACTTACAACAATTTACTGGCCAACTAGGTATTGTAGACAGTAGGATCCATCAGTCTTTCCTTTGTGGCATGACCAATCTCTGTAAAGGACATCATGCAGAGGGAAACTATTTGTATAAGGACAGCAAAGAAAAACTTTTTGTACATGGGGGGAGGCAAAGGAAAGCCATTTGTACAAGAGAATTACAGGAAAGCTATTTGTACAGAGGGTCAAAATCAAGCTATTTGTACAAGAGAATTACAGGAAAGCTATTTGTACAGAGGGTCAAAATCAAGCTATTTGTACAAGAGAATTACAGGAAAGCTACATATGTATTTGTTCAGAGGGTCAAAATCAATTTAAGTTATTTGTACAAGAGAATTACAGGAAAGCTATTTGTACAGGGGGATCAAAGGAAAACTCCTTGTATTCTTTGTGGGTTGGAATATGATAATGAAATGTGTACTCAGTGTGAGATGTACAATGTATGATATTGTAGGATGCGCTGGAGGTGAATATCGACCAGGTATACCAGCCTGGGTCTGTCCTTGACCTCCCCAGACGACCCCCGTGGGACTACTCTCTAACTAAAGCCCAGTTAGAGGCCAGTGAACAGAAGTACTTTCAGGTAAGTTCACCAAGACAGCTGGACATTGTATAGAAAGTGATGTTTGTTACACTCACTAATCTGTTAATCGTAACAGCTGGACATTGTATAGAGAGTGATGTTTGTTACACTCACTAATATGTTAATCGTTACAGCTGGACATTGTATAGAGAGTGATGTTTGTTACACTCACTAATGGACATTGTATAGAGAATGATGTTTGTTACACTCACTAATATGTTAATCAGTGTCCTTCCCTATTGTTGGCAAAAGGATTTTATATTTATAAAACTATAGCCCTACAAGTCCTGCTACAAGCTGACAACATTAAGAAGACTATTATGGGATGTTCACACATTGGATTTACATAGCTGATGATGTCACAGGTCTTTGGTACTTTCAGGAAATGTATACAGTTTAAAACTTTAAAAATCTCTGACTACATTTTGTTCAGTTATAAAATATGAACATTATTTTCATACAACAATTGCAAAAAAAATGTGATATTAATCATACTTGTTGGCCCGGATAGAAAAGTTTGAGATCTTTCTTCGAGAGTACTGAGAGAGTACTGAGAGTACCCAAAGTACCAAGAGTAACCAGAAAAAAACATGTGATTAGTTATAGACAGGCTACCCCATTACTTCTTAAGTTGAATCATAATGTACTGTCCTTATACAAGTGGGCTGGCAGTTAATCTTAGATTTTGTAAAAAGAATCTAAACAAAAAAGAAATCTGTTCAGACATTTTGGTTTAAATCCTTATTATCTGTTTGATACATTCCAGGACTACACAGAGGCAATCTTTGACAAGTTCCCTCCGGACCAACTGAGCTACTTTGAGTTGAATTTAGAAACTTGGCGGCAGTTATGGCGAGTGTTAGAGATGTCAGATGTTCTGCTGCTTATTCTGGACATCCGGTATCCGGTATGTAATCAGTCTAGTGATTGTGATCTTAATAAAGCTTCAACCTGTCTAAGTCTTTAAGAATACTGAACAACCTCCCTAGTCTTTGAGGTTGCTAAACCTCTAGACTTACTCTCGGAACAAAGTATACTGTAAAATATAAAGAATAGTGTGTTCTATTGATGATTAAAAAATCAAGGCAGACACTACTTATTCTACAAAATATACACTTTTGATTCTTCTGTAAATATCTTCAGAAATAATGTACAGAGATTAGAGATGTATTAGGCAGACAGCTTGATTTGATAATTACCACACACTGACCACATGGGTATGGGAGTAATACATATGTAGCGTATTTGTCTTCCCTACATGGTGCTAGAGGTGTTTTCTGCAGGCAAAGCCCAAGGATAATAACTTCAGCTTGAAATAGCCAGGTGATGTTTCATTGCTTGTCATTATAAAGTTCCGATACATCTTAAACAGAGCTTTTGTTTCTCAGGTTTTACACATGTCGCCAGCCTTGTACCATACGGTGACACACGAACTTGGCAAGTCTATCATCATCATCCTAAACAAAATCGACCTGGCACCACCCTCTCTGGTCATTGCATGGAAACATTTCTTACAGGAAAAATACAAAAAAGTCCACATAGTCTTGTTTACATCCTATCCAAACGAGGCTCTGGCAGAGGGAGGTGATGAAAGAAAAGGTGAGTGTTCTGACAGAGGATGTGTATTCAGAAAACGATGAGTGTGAATGTTCAACAAGTAGGTGTTCATTGACAAATAGAAGGTGAGTGTTCAGATAAAAGTTAGGTGTTTGGTCAGATCAGAGTATATACATGTAATGTATTGTAGCTATATTTTTGTATTAATGTATTGTAGCTATATTTTTGTATTAATGTATTGTAGCTATATTTTTGTATTAATGTATTGTAGCTATATTTTTGTATTAATGTATTGTAGCTATATTTTTGCATTAATGTATTGTAGCTAAAATGAGACGTAAGCGTGGAGGCGGAGCCTGGACCAGGGCTATGGGTCAGGGTCAGCTACTGGAGGTGTGTAAGAATATTGTCGGTGACAAAGGTCAGTAAACAGGTGTCACAAAAAATATTGTGGTAAAAGTTGTCTCCAATCTTTACTTTGTATCACTGAAGTGGACATGTAACTGTTGTCAGTCGAAAATTCAGACATCAATATACTGTTAACATATATATCTTAGTGGTAATTTTATTTTAGTGTTTTCGAAGTGAAAGTATTCTGCAAACTTATGACGGCACTAATTGTAATTTCTGTAAATTGTTTTCTACATGAAGTACTGGGGAGGTGATAATTTATCAAAGTTTTAAGTTATTTGAATCCCTTTATGTGCTTAAATCTGAGTGCTCCAATATATAAATGTTTACAGTATGTGGTCATCATAAAGGTGTCATTTGCCTGCCATAGAAATGATATGTTAATTATTCAACTTAGGTTAAAAGAGCAAGATATATGCTGTTTAGTTTCAGATTACTCTTCTCAATAAACTTATGATTATAATCTTATAGCTAGAGGACTAGATGACAATTCTATTGACTTTCAAATTGAGGAAACTAGGGGAAATTTTAAAAGATAGTGTATGAAATCTCCTCATCTGTATATTCCTGAAATATTTTGTTAGTAGACAATTCACTTGTAAGTTTTAATATAATGTTGTGTCTATTGTTCTATTGGTGGTGAATTCCAGTTGATCTGAGTAGTTGGCATGACAAACTTGTCTCAGCTCCTGATGCTGTGAAGGAGGAAGATGTAACAGACAGTTCAGCTGGGCTACAGGACACTTCCTACAAACAACGGAGTACAACAACTCGGTTCCAAAATGGAGTCCTCACCATCGGTTGTGTTGGTAAGGATGAAGTAAATAAATAATTGGTGATGTACTTTTTATCAGGAAAGAAGTATTTCTGTGTTGAAGGCAAATAAACCACTGTTTATTGTCTTAATATGGAAAGAAACTTTTGTGTTTTCTGGTCTATATTAAAGTTTAAATAAAGAAACTGTACCAGTTGTGTTTCTGGTCTACCGATTTTAGAGAATGAAACTGTTGTGTTTTCTAGTCTATCTTAAAGTTTAAATAAAGAAACTAATGTGTTTCTGGTCTACCGATTTTAAAAATCAAGGATGTTTATGATTCCAGGCTATCCTAATGTGGGTAAATCTTCCCTGTTGAATGGTCTGGTGGGTAAAAAAGTAAGTATTGTGTGTTGGTTATTTAAGTCAGACCATTATGGTCCCTTTTAAATCATATGTTCTGTTTTGTTGATTTTAATAGTTTTCATTTTGTCAGTAGTGTCAGTAATATTTTCGTGTTTGCTTTTGAATTATTAGCTAAAATACAATTATTGTTTGATTTTTATTTAATTTTCCCTTCAGGTGGTCAGTGTGTCTAGAACCCCTGGGCATACCAAACATTTTCAGACCATCTTTCTGACCCAAACAGTGAAGTTGTGTGACTGTCCAGGTCTAGTGTTTCCTTCACTCATCGACAAATCTCTACAGGTGAGTCAGGGGGATGTGATATACCTTCTGACCTTGTATAATTACTACAGGTGAGTCAGGGGATGTGATATACCTTCTGACCTTGTATAATTACTATAGGCGAGTCAGGGGATGTGATATACCTTCTGACCTTGTATAATCTGTACAGGTGAGGAGAGGGGATGTGATCTATCTTCTGACCTTGTATAATTACTATAGGCGAGTCAGGGGGATGTGATATACCTTCTGACCTTGTATAATTACTACAGGTGAGGAGAGGGGATGTGATATATCTTCTGACCTTGTATAATCACTACAGGTGAGTCAGGGGGATGTGATATATATTCTGACCTTGTATAATCTGTACAGGTGAGTCAGGGGGATGTGATATACCTTCTGACCTTGTATAATTACTACAGGTGAGTTAGGGGGATGTGATATATCTTCTGACCTTGTATAATCACTACAGGTGAGTCAGGGGGATGTGATATACCTTCTGACCTTGTATAATCACTACAGGTGAGTCAGGGGGATGTGATATATCTTCTGACCTTGTATAATCACTACAGGTGAGTCAGGGGGATGTGATATACCTTCTGACCTTGTATAATAACTACAGGTGAGTCAGGGGGATGTGATATATCTTCTGACCTTGTATAATCACTACAGGTGAGTCAGGGGGATGTGATATACCTTCTGACCTTGTATAATTACTACAGGTGAGTTAGGGGGATGTGATATATTTTCTGACCTTGTATAATCACTACAGGTGAGTCAGGGGGATGTGATATACCTTCTGACCTTGTATAATCACTACAGGTGAGTCAGGGGGATGTGATATATCTTCTGACCTTGTATAATCACTACAGGTGAGTCAGGGGGATGTGATATACCTTCTGACCTTGTATAATCACTACAGGTGAGTCAGGGGGATGTGATATATCTTCTGACCTTGTATAATCACTACAGGTGAGTCAGGGGGATGTGATATACCTTCTGACCTTGTATAATCTGTACAGGTGAGTCAGGGGGATGTGATATATCTTCTGACCTTGTATAATCTGTACAGGTGAGGAGAGGGGATGTGATATACCTTCTGACCTTGTATAATAACTACAGGTGAGTCAGGGGGATGTGATATATCTTCTGACCTTGTATAATCTGTACAGGTGAGGAGAGGGGATGTGATATACCTTCTGACCTTGTATAATCACTACAGGTGAATCAGGGGGATGTGATATATCTTCTGACCTTGTATAATCACTACAGGTGAATCAGGGGGATGTGATATATCTTCTGACCTTGTATAATCACTACAGGTGAGGAGAGGGGATGTGATATATAACTGACATTTAGATCTCATTTGCAAAAAAAAAATGAAAGGCTAATTATCAGGGTAAAGAGAGAAAAAACAACTTTTTTCTAGATGCTGGAATGTTACGAGGGTGAAATGTGGCTTTTGACAATTCTCAGAATGCTGGGAAAATACAAGTGAATTGATTGACTTAAAAGTGCCCTGTCTTTCATGTGCTTGTTTTGACTGTAATATTTATTCCAGTACACTAAATTCTACTTTAATATTTATCGAAGTACATTTGTTTAGATACTGGCCGGTATTTATCCCATCGCACAAGTACGGGAACCATACTCTCCTTTGGGCTTTCTGGCAGAGAGGGTAGACATTGTGAAACAACTTCGTCTCAAACATCCAGATTGTCAGGCATCGTCCCAAGTTTGGAGTGCATATGATATTTGTCAAGGTCAGTTCGAATTATATTATATGTCAGTTTTACCACTGTTTTAAAATGTAAGCAGCTTATTGCTCAAGGATAAAATTGCGAAGTATAAAAGGTTATCACTCGGATTAAATTCTAGTATCACTAAGTTAATCATTAGAAGCTGTTGGTGTGTAAATTACATATGGCCAAGGGAAATAACATTATGATAATATGCATTTTCAATATTTTAGCCTGGGCTGAAAAACGTGGATTCCTTACAGCAAAGACAGGCAGACCTGATCTATACAGGGCGGCGAATAATCTGCTGAGAATGGGACTAGATGGTCGTCTGTGTTTGTGTCTCAGACCCCCAGGGTACACTGACAACAAAGGTATGTACCTCAGACCCCCAGGGTACACTGACAACAAAGGTATGTACCTCAGACCCCCAGGGTATACTGACAACAAAGGTTTGTACCTCAGACCCCCAGGGTACACTGACAACAAAGGTATGTACCTCAGACCCCCAGGGTACACTGACAACAAAGGTTTGTACCTCAGACCCCCGGGGTACACTGACAACAAAGATATGTACCTCAGACCTCCAGGGTACACTGACAACAAAGGTATGTACCTCAGTCCCACAGGGTACACTGACAACAAAGGTATGTACCTCAGACCGCCAGGGTACACTGACAACAAAGGTATGTACCTCAGACCCCCAGGGTACACTGACAACAAAGGTTTGTACCTCAGACCCTCAGGGTACACTGACAACAAAGGTATGTACCTCAGACCCCCAGGCTACACTGACAACAAAGATATGTACCTCAGACCCCCAGGCTACACTGACAACAAAGGTATGTACCTCAGACCCCCAGGCTACACTGACAACAAAGGTATGTACCTCAGACCCCCAGGGTATACTGACAACAAAGGTTTGTACCTCAGACCCTCAGGGTACACTGACAACAAAGGTATGTACCTCAGACCCCCAGGCTACACTGACAACAAAGGTATGTACCTCAGACCTCCAGGGTATACTGCTAAAAAAGGTATGTACCTCAGACCCCCAGGGTACACTGACAAGGTATGTACCTCAGACCCCCAGGGTACACTGACAAAAAAGGTATGTAATTCAGACCCACAGGGTACACTGACACCAAAGGTATGTACCTCAGACCCCCAGGGTACACTGACAACAAAGGTATGTACCTCAGACCCCCAGGATACACTGACACCAAAGGTATGTACCTCAGACCCCCAGGGTACACTGACAACAAAGGTATGTACCTCAGACCCCCAGGGTACACTGACAACAAAGGTATGTACCTCAGACCCCAAGGGTACACTGACAACAAAGGTATGTACCTCAGACCCCCAGGGTACACTGACAACAAAGGTATTTACCTCAGACCCCCAGGGTACACTGACAACAAAGGTATGTACCTCAGACCCCCAGGGTACACTGACAACAAAGGTATGTACCTCAGACCCAAACGGTACACTGACCACAAAGGTATGTACCTCAGACCTCAAGGGTACACTGACAAGGTATGTACCTCAGACCCCCAGGGTACACTGACAACAAAAGTATGTACCTCAGACCCAAAGGGTACACTGACAACAAAGGTATGTACCTCAGACCCCAAGGGTACACTGACAAGGTATGTACCTCAGACCCCCAGGGTACACTGACAAAAAAGGTATGTACCTCAGACCTCAAGGGTACACTGACAAGGTATGTACCTCAGACCCCCAGGGTACACTGACAACAAAGGTATGTACATCAGACCCCCAGGGTACACTGACAAAAAAGGTATGTACCTCAGACCCCAGGGTATACTGACAAAAAACAGATTAGTGGAATGATGAATTTTGGCACCAACGATATTGCTATAGAAGCCAATGTTGATTTAACTACAAAAGTGCCATCATAATTTAAGGTAAAGCTTCCCGAAAAAAAGCACGCTAAAATATATCGGTAAAATATTTATATACATGTGTTTACAGTACACAGTTTGGTTAGAACACTGGAGACAGGAGTAGAGCCTAAAAGGGGGATCTTTGCTGAAATTTTGCCTTAAAACACTATTCCTCCTAAATGCCTGATTGTTTGACAACCAGATCTGGTCTGAAATGTTATTAGGGGAGGGAATCATAATTTATGTAAATGAGGTTTGAGCCCTGGTTGGACAGAACAGTGGGACCTTAAATAGGGAAAGTTGCTGAAATTTGGTTTTGAATTATTTTAATGACTACACTGAGAAGTATATATGCAATTTGTTATTGATATATGTCAGAAAGTTATCCTTAGATCATATGATGTACATGTATGTTTTAACCGATGCTACCATCACAAGAAATGGCAGCTGCAACTTTTTATGACATTGAAATGTTGAATCAGGAAGTGTACAGTCTACATACTTTAAGGTTTGTTATTAAAGCGTTATTGTGTTTTGTTTTTTCAGGCCACTGGGAACAACATCAAGAAACACTCCAACTTATCAGTGATTTGGAGTGTTATACAGTCAATGAAGACATGTCTGATGGAGAAGACGAGTATAGCGATGAGGAATTAGCACATTTAGCTCGGGAAAATGATTCAGGTGATGAAGAAGAAAGTGAGGAAGAAGATGAGGAAAATGAGGATGGAACCAAATATGTATCCAATAATCCTTTTGCATTGTTAGATGATGGTGACTGAAGTTTCACTCTGGGATGACCACTGGCTGATATTGTGAGGGAAAATGAACCCTTTGTTTTAATGAATCTTATCTGTATTAGGCAAGTTTTTCTTCAGGTAAAGTTGGCTCAGTCATTATGTATTTTCCATTGATACATTTTAAGTTACATGTACATTTCAGTTGTTACTTATCAATATTGGAGATTAATGAATCCAAATAGAATGACTTATGTACAACATGTAACAACTATTCAAAACTTCCATGCAGTGTATAACAAGAATGTACACACATGTATATGATATATATCAAGGTACCATGTAACAATATCAACTTTGTTTAGTACTGAACCCAAATTCTTCCAATGTTTGCATTTTTTCCAATTAAACGAAACCCTTTCGTTAAACCCCATTTAATAGAGTAAAAAGAGATAGAAGATTGAAGTAGCTATATCCTGATGTGACAGCTATAGGGAGGTACATGTAGGGGGTTGGCCCTGTTGTGACGGCTATAGGGAGGTACATGTAGGGGGTTGGCCCTGTTTTGACAGCTATAGGAATGTAATATATTGATGTGTTACCATCCTCTGTCTATAAACAATGTTACATGTGGGTGTGTTACATTTACCAACCTCTGTCTATAAACAATGTTACATATGGAGTGTGTTACATTTACCAACCTCTGTCTATAAACAATGTTACATATGGAGTGTGTTACATTTACCAACCTCTGTCTATAAACAATGTTACATATGGAGAGTGTTACCAACCTCTGTCTATAAACAATGTTACATGTGGGTGTGTTACATTTACCAACCTCTGTCTATAAACAATGTTACATATGGAGTGTGTTACATTTACCAACCTCTGTCTATAAACAATGTTACATATGGAGAGTGTTACCAACCTCTGTCTATAAACAATGTTACATGTGGGTGTGTTACATTTACCAACCTCTGTCTATAAACAATGTTACATATGGAGTGTGTTACATTTACCAACCTCTGTCTATAAACAATGTTACATATGGAGTGTGTTACATTTACCAACCTCTGTCTATAAACAATGTTACATATGGAGTGTGTTACCAACCTCTGTCTATAAACAATGTTACATATGGAGTGTGTTACATTTACCAACCTCTGTCTATAAACCATGTTACATGTGGAGTGTGTTACCAACCTCTGTCTATAAACAATGTTACATATGGAGTGTGTTACATTTACCAACCTCTGTCTATAAACAATGTTACATATGGAGTGTGTTACATTTACCAACCTCTGTCTATAAACAATGTTACATATGGAGTGTGTTACATTTACCAACCTCTGTCTATAAACAATGTTACATATGGAGTGTGTTACATTTACCAACCTCTGTCTATAAACAATGTTACATATGGAGTGTGTTACCAACCTCTGTCTATAAACAATGTTACATATGGAGTGTGTTACCATCCTCTGTCTATAAATAATGTTACATATGGAGTGTGTTACATTTACCAACCTCTGTCTATAAACAATGTTACATATGGAGTGTGTTACATTTACCAACCTCTGTCTATAAACAATGTTACATATGGAGAGTGTTACCAACCTCTGTCTATAAACAATGTTACATATGGAGTGTGTTACCAACCTCTGTCTATAAACAATGTTACATATGGAGTGTGTTACATTTACCAACCTCTGTCTATAAACCATGTTACATATGGAGTGTGTTACCAACCTCTGTCTATAAACAATGTTACATATGGAGTGTGTTACATTTACCAACCTCTGTCTATAAACAATGTTACATATGGAGTGTGTTACATTTACCAACCTCTGTCTATAAACAATGTTACATATGGGTGTGTTACCATCCTCTGTCTATAAACAATGTTACATATGGAGTGTGTTACATTTACCATCCTCTGTCTATAAACAATGTTACATGTGGGTGTGTTACCAACCTCTGTCTATAAACAATGTTACATATGGAGTGTGTTACCAACCTCTGTCTATAAACAATGTTACATATGGAGTGTGTTACATTTACCAACCTCTGTCTATAAACAATGTTACATATGGAGTGTGTTACATTTACCAACCTCTGTCTATAAACAATGTTACATGTGGAGTGTGTTACCAACCTCTGTCTATAAACAATGTTACATATGGAGTGTGTTACATTTACCAACCTCTGTCTATAAACAATGTTACATATGGAGTGTGTTACATTTACCAACCTCTGTCTATAAACAATGTTACATATGGAGTGTGTTACATTTACCAACCTCTGTCTATAAACAATGTTACATATGGAGTGTGTTACATTTACCAACCTCTGTCTATAAACAATGTTACATATGGAGTGTGTTACATTTACCAACCTCTGTCTATAAACAATGTTACATATGGAGTGTGTTACATTTACCAACCTCTGTCTATAAACAATGTTACATGTGGAGTGTGTTACCAACCTCTGTCTATAAACAATGTTACATATGGAGTGTGTTACATTTACCAACCTCTGTCTATAAACAATGTTACATATGGAGAGTGTTACCAACCTCTGTCTATAAACAATGTTACATGTGGGTGTGTTACATTTACCAACCTCTGTCTATAAACAATGTTACATATGGAGTGTGTTACATTTACCAACCTCTGTCTATAAACAATGTTACATATGGAGTGTGTTACCATTCTGTTATTTGTTATAGAAATAAAACATCTGGTTTTATACACTGTTTTTATAGTCTGTGATATTGAGTTATTTATCTAATTATTAGAAGGAGTACACTTGTGACATTGGACACCAATAAGCCTCATTCCTGCCCACAAAATATACATATTCAAAGCCTTATTTAAAATGACTATCTTGTGTGACAGTCATGTTTGAGAATTTAGATTTGTTTTGGCATCAGTTAAGTGAAAAAGATACATTTTCATTTTAAGTATAGTTAACTGTACCAATTATCGACGTTTGGTAATATCAATATGGTGTTATACTAACCTGGTAGAATCAAATTTTGACTGAGGGCCAAGCCTGAGCTCAATATTTTAGATTCTACCTGGTCGGTATTACACCATAATGACCGAATCAATGGTCCTTAATTGTCATATTAGATATCAAACTTGTTTGCAAAAGTGAAGAATTGCATTATATTGATCTTGATAACAAAAAAATGAAACTTATATTGCTCTATATACTCTTAATTGTTTGGCTAACCAGACCAGGAATTGGAAAGCCTATCTGAATCATCAGCGTGATGTAATTAGATGTGCTGTTCAGAACCTGTCATCTCTGTTGATACCTACAATGTATATCAACTTTGAAATTCATAGTCCTCGCAATTTTAATAAACAAGTATGACATCTTATAGAACACTCTACAGACCTCCAAACTCTAGGAATGAGGTATGACATCTTATGTAACACTCTATAGACCTCCAAACTCTAGGAATGAAGTATGACATCTTATAGAACACTCTATAGACCTCCAAACTCTAGGAATGAGGTATGACATCTTATAGAACACTCTACAGACCTCCAAACTCTAGGAATGAAGTATGACATCTTATAGAACACTCTATAGACCTCCAAACTCTAGGAATGAAGTATGACATCTTATAGAACACTCTATAGACCTCCAAACTCTAGGAATGAGGTATGACATCTTATAGAACACTCTACAGACCTCCAAACTCTAGGAATGAAGTATGACATCTTATAGAACACTCTATAGACCTCCAAACTCTAGGAATGAAGTATGACATCTTATAGAACACTCTATAGACTTCCAAACTCTAAGAATGAAGTATGATATCATATAGAACACTCTATAGACCTCCAAACCCTAGGAATGAAGTATGACATCTTATAGAACACTCTACAGACCTCCAAACTCTAGGAATGAAGTATGACATCTTATAGAACATTCTATAGACCTCCAAACTCTAGGAATGAAGTATGATATCATATAGAACACTCTATAGACCTCCAAACTCTAGGAATGAAGTATGACATCTTATAGAACATTCTATAGACCTCCAAACTCTAGGAATGAAGTATGACATCTTATAGAACACTCTATAGACGTCCAAACTCTAGGAATGAAGTATGATATCATATAGAACACTCTACAGACCTCCAAACCCTAGGAATGAAGTATGACATCTTACAGAACACTCTATAGACCTCCAAACCCTAGGAATGAAGTATGACATCCTATAGAACACTCTATAGACCTCCAAACCCTAGGAATGAAGTATGACATCTTATAGAACACTCTACAGACCTCCAAACTCTAGGAATGAAGTATGACATCTTATAGAACATTCTATAGACCTCCAAACTCTAGGAATGAAGTATGATATCATATAGAACACTCTATAGACCTCCAAACTCTAGGAATGAAGTATGACATCTTATAGAACATTCTATAGACCTCCAAACTCTAGGAATGAAGTATGACATCTTATAGAACACTTTATAGACGTCCAAACTCTAGGAATGAAGTATGACATCTTATAGAACACTCTACAGACCTCCAAACTCTAGGAATGAAGTATGACATCTTATAGAACACTCTACAGACCTCCAAACTCTAGGAATGAAGTATGATACCATATAGAACACTTTATAGACCTCCAAACTCTAGGAATGAAGTATGACATCTTACAGAACACTATAGAGATAACAGTTGATTATTAGTGATATTATCATAAAGGGAGACTTAAATTACTTCAATATTCAGGGGCCGAGTGGTTAAGGTGTCCCGACACTTTATCACTAACCCTCCACCACTGGGTTGTGAGTTTGAAACCTACGTGGGGCAGTTGCCAGGTACTGACCGCTCCAAAACCTGGCACATCTTTAAATGACCCTGGCTGTTAATAGGACGTTAAACAAAAACAAACAAAAACAAACAAGCAATATTCCATGTATTCACAGACCATTACGAATCAATATATACACTGTATTATGGATATTCCTAATTGTAGTACTTATACCTTTAGAATGAAGGTATAGTTATATATATCCAAGATGATTACTATCAATTATTTAATACCAAACCCAGTAATCAACTGGCCAGTCAATTTGGAAAATTCTGTACAAGATGCAGTCAATTCCTTAACCAAATCTAGACTAGCATATGTGCTCCTGTTTAAATCTCTAGCAAATTACCATCCCTTCCCTTGGATGTAAATTGATATAAGAACCTTAATAAAATCAAGAAAAATGCAAGATCTTCTTCACAGGACTGGTACAAAATTGCCTAACAAATTTAATAGGACTGGTACAAAATGGTCTTAAGTATTCAAAGAGGGTGCCCGGTTGGCATAGGTTTTTTTTTGTTAAGGCTATAAAAAAAAATTCCCGGATCCGCTTGATATACTTACAGGTGTAGTATTCGACAGTAACCCTGTTTGGTAAGGACAAAATAAAACATTTCATCATAGGGGAAATATCTAACCATTTATATATATTTTATAAAAAAAAAATATCTTGCTAAAATTCATTTTCTACAGTTTTTGCATAGAAAATAATAAAAAGAAATGCACAGGTTTATCCTAATTCTCTTCAATAAAATGCAAAATAGCCATCCTTCATTTTTCCTTAATTTGACGTACTCCAAATTGTAAACATCCGATTAATCAGAGGAATAATTCGGACTTATTCCGGATTCTAGGTTCGTATCCGGTTCCTTTACTACCAAAAGTAATATGGCGGCCTCCATGGAGTGAAACGTGAGTGTAATGTTTATTTTAACGTAAATGTTCTTTGCATGCTACCGAGGAGCGTGAGCTTTAATTAAACGTATTTTTGATGACTTCAATGAAACAAAATATTTCTTAATGGGCCTAAGATAGATTTTAAATAAGATTTTACTCTGAATCATGCCGATGATCAGCACGTCTGTTACTCCTATAACATAAGAGGCCGCTGGTCGGCTCTTTTTCTATCGGATATGATTTTGCCGACTGCGACACGGCGCCTATCAAAAGTATCTCGCCGTGTAAAACCTCTAACATTGTTGGAGTACACGTCTGTTTGATTTTAAATCGGATACAATCAGCGTACAGGTTGCAGGGCATCCAGTTGACCCTTGACTTTTAGCAATTTCAGAAGTCAAATCACCTTTTCTCAGAAATCTGAAGGGTCAAAACATATGTCAAATAGACGTGTCCCTTCAAACCCACGAGTCAGATCTCAATTTTGGGAGTCAAAAACATACTCTCAAGGGTCTACTGGATGCCCTGGGTTGGGTAAAGTTGATTTATCGCTGCCAGACTGCCAGTTTTGTATAGCTATTAATAACTTATATAGCTATGATAGTGATAAATAAGCATGTACCCAACCTGATGTACGTATACCCTAGTACCTAGCTCGTCTATTCCATTGAAAATTAGAGTAGCCACTAAGTAGGCTCTGGGGTTCAAATTTACCGAATGAATCGTAGCTAGACTATTTATTTATGGGTTTTATGTATATACGTCCACTATTACAGCCTTACGGCATTTCAGCTGACGAGAACAGATTGGAAATTGAGTAGAGTGGGTACAGTATGAAGTAAAAGGAAAGAGTGGAAGAGAGAAAGAGAAGTGAAAGGAGTCGTTTGTAGAACTTATGGGTAATTTTTTAGAAGACTCTCCGAGTCCGAATGAATCGTAACCTGGCACTGTTTAGTAGCAGCTACGTACACAGGGCTTTTTCTCACTGGTTTGGGAAAGGGCCTTTTTGTCTCATTTTGGGAAGAAAATTGGTGAATTGGGAAAGATTTTTTCAGGGCTGAACTGCAAATTTTGGGAATTTGGCTTAAATATGAAATAATTTCAATTGGGAATGGGGCCTATTAACGGCCCCAAAAAGCCCCCAGAAAAAGCCCTGGTATACGCCTACCCTATCGAAGATGAGTGGAAAAGAGAGAAGACCCTACCCTGTATTTGGTTTATCAAAGTTTTTGACGTCCGTCTAAATACCTATTAAATAATATCACACCTGCAGCTGTAGCTATAAATGTAGACTCCTCGGCACCTGGTTAAGTTGGCACTTGGATACCTCGTGATCGGCACTTAAATTTTCGACACTTGGTTAACTTGGCACTTTTTGAAGACAAGCTTAAAGTCGGTACTTATTTTCCATAACTCTATATAGGTACATGTGACGTTTTGATTGTTGAACAATGATATTTATGAATCAGTAACGGGAAAGATGTATAGTGCACGTGCCTCCAATTGGGATCGAACCAATGACCCTCCACTTACTTGTCATCTGCTCTACTGACTGAGCTAAAGGAAAATCTCCCCTAGCGCGAAGCTAGACGATGACAATATATGTACATTATACCTGCCACAAATCCATGAGTCTACTTTGATTTTGTTGTAATCGTATTGTTGAAAGAGTGAGTATGATGTGGAATAGCCTGTTGAAACTGTTATATGCCACTTTTAGATTGTAATACCACGGTAAAACAATGTGAACAAGCTTAAGACAGTGCCCTAACTGGAATGTTTCTGTTTTTTATCTGCATTTGAAAAATATATCAAAGTGACACATTATACAATGCTTCTTTTTTAGCCCACCATCATCAGATGGTGGGCTATTCAAATCGCCCTGCGTCCGTGGTCCGTGGTCCGTCCGTCCCTCCCTCCGTCCGTCCGTCCGTCCGTAAACAATTCCTGTTATCGCTAATCCTCAGAAAGTACTGAAGGGATCTTTCTCAAATTTCATATGTAGGTTCCCCTTGGTGCCTAGTTATGCATATTCCATTTTGGGACCGATCGGAAAACAACATGGCCGACAGGCAGCCATCTTGGATTTTGACCATTGAAGTTTGTTATCGCTATTTCTGAGAAAGTACTGAAGGGATCTTTCTCAAATTTCATATGTAGGTTCCCCTTGGTGCCTAGTTATGCATATTGCATTTTGGGACCGATCGGAAAACAACATGGCCGACAGGCAGCCATCTTGGATTTTGACCATTGAAGTTTGTTATCGCTATTTCTGAGAAAGTACTGAAGGGATCTTTCTCAAATTTCATATGTAGGTTCCTCTTGGTGCCTTGTTATGCATATAGCATTTTGGGACCGATCGGAAAACAAGATGGCCGTCAGGCAGCCATCTTGGATTTTGACAATTGAAGTTTGTTATCGCTATTTCTGAGAAAGTACTGAAGGGATCTTTCTCAAATTTCATATGTAGGTTCCTCTTGGTGCCTTGTTATGCATATAGCATTTTGGGACCGATCGGAAAACAAGATGGCCGTCAGGCAGCCATCTTCGATTTTGACAATTGAAGTTTGTTATCGCTATTTCTGAGAAAGTACTGAAGGGATCTTTCTCCAATTTCATATGTAGGTTCCCCTTGGTGCTTAGTTATGCATATTGCATTTTGAGACCAATCAGAAAACAACATGGCCGACAGGCAGCCATCTTGGATTTTGACAATTGAAGTTTGTTATCGATAATTCTCAGAAAGCACTGAAGGAATCTTCCTGAAATTTCATATGTAGGTTTCCCTTGGTGCCTAGTTATGCATATTGTATTTTGAGACTAATCAGAAAACAACATGGCCGACAGGCAGCCATCTTGGATTTCGAAAATTGAAACTGGTTATTGCTATTTCTAAGAAACTAATGAAGGGATCTTCCTGAAATTTCATATATAGGTTCCCCCAGGTGCCTAGTTATGCATATTGTATTTTGAGACCAATCAGAAAACAGCATGGCCGAAAGGCAGCCATCTTGGATTTTGACAATTGAAGTTTGTTATCGCTATTTCTCAGAAAGTACTGAAGGAATCTTTCTCAAATTCCATATATAGGTTCCCCTTGGTGCCTTAATCTTAAATTTTATATATAGGTTTCCCTTGTTTGAAAAGTACTAGAGGTTTCTTCTGAATTTACACGGATTAGTAAGACTTAGAAGAAGAGAAAAGTAGAGAAAAGATCAATCTGACATGGAACCTATGAAGAACATTCAATGGTGGGCGCCAAGATCCCTCTGGGATCTCTTGTTAAAGTGTTTGAATTGCTTGTAATTGCTTTTCAGCTTTGAAGGTTAAAGGTCAAGTTCACAATTACTTTAGATAGAAATGAAATGTCAATTAGAATTGCTTTTCAGATTCAAAATTCAAAGGTCATGTCAATCTTACTAAATGTGAATATTTAACTTACACTGACTCGAACTTCACACAGTGCTTTCTTATTGAAAGTGCTTGCATGTTCATGATAAATATCAACTTCAGAGGGGCCACATTGGCTGATTGGTTAAAGTGTCTCTATACTTTATCACTGCCTTCCACCTCTGAGTTGCGAGTTCGAAACCCACATGGGGTAGTTGTCTGATACTGACCGTAGGTTGGATACTCTGGCTATCCTCCACCTCCAACACCTGGCACGTCCTTAAATGACCCTGGTTGTTAAAAGGACGTTAAACAAAATAAACCAAACCAAATCAACCTCAGCGATATGGAGAAATGGCTTTTTGATGGTTGGTTGGTGGACTGGTTTTACGTCTCCTTCCACTGCGTGTGCTAGCCTATGTTCTAGCGATGTGATAGATGGGGCCAGTGGTCAAGTTCCTCCGGTGCCTGTATCCTCCCTCAGGTGAGACTTGGTCCTCCAGTACATCCAGAGGGCCGGACAGCTCCCTAGGACGGACATGGACACGGCTAAGTGGTCCTTCTTGGTCCGATGTCGAACTCCATATGGGCTTTTTGATGATTATGGAGGATATATAGCAACATGGAAGGGCCCTTGCTGAGCTGTCAGTGTTAACAATCTAGTTAAATTAAATTATGTATAAAAAAGTACCAAAAATATATTGAAAGTGCCAAGTTGTCCCATGGAAAGTGCAGAGGTATCCTGGAAAACTGCTGATGTTTCTTGAACTGTAAGCGGAGGGCATCCACTTGACCATTGAGATTAAGCAATTTCAGAAGTCAAATCACCATTTATCAGAAATGTGAAGGGTCATCAAAACATATGTCAAATAGACAAGTCCCTTTAAGCTTCCAACCCAAGAGTCAATTCTGATTTTAGGGAGTCAAAAACATATACTCAAGGGTCTGCTGGATGTCCTGAAGTGCCAAGATTTCATAGTGCGGGTGACCTGTTACCGTTTAATGCCCCCTTTGCATTAATTAGCTATGGTAAGACTGTATTGCAGGCTTGAAGGTATATCTCTTTTAATATATAAATTTAAAAGGCAAGTGAAGACTGGATAGCTGACCTGGGACTGTGATAGTGGAATGTACAATAATGTATTTCCTGTTCAAAACACTTGCATATTTAAATATGATATATATAGGGCTTCCAGTCAGACCCTTGAGAGTATGTTTTCGACTCCCCAAAATCACATTTGAGTCTTGTGTTTGAAGGGACACGTTTATACATGTATATGATATATACATTTATGTCTATATGTTTCTGAGACCTATGGTGATTGGACTTTTTGAATTGCTAAGAATTGAGGGTCAACTGGATGCCCCAATATACATCTGTACTTGTAACTATAAAAAGTGAACATCTGGCAACACGGAGATGTAATTTTTGTACCCGAGGTAGTGTAATATATGATACATTCTGATGTTACTTCCTCATTTCCTTTTCAGTTTATTTAAACATCAATTTAATATTTCAGAAATATTTAAGGATATACCCCATAAGTAGCAGTCATGGCTACTGAAGATAAACTACAGAAAAAAATTCTGAAAAGATTGGAAGAAATAAGTAAGTATATATAAGAAGGCCAAAATAATATTTTCAAGTGACACTGCAGTATGAAAATAAATCAGCAAAAATTAAGAATAATTATATAAGATGATTCCATTCATCAGAGATGTTCCCAGTGTTTCTGCCCTATGAATCCAAGGAAGGTTAAGTATGTTATATGGTTAATATTTTTACACTTATTTAACTATTTATAAAGTTAGAGAATAAAAACTCTAGATGCTTTAAACGGGTCTATTCCTTACCATGTTGTGAAGAATAAAGATTATGCAACCCGTCTGAATTAAGTTAAATTTGATATATTTTAGAAAGAAAGAAAAATATATTGAGGATATCTTATTTCTAAAGTTAAAAAAATTATGAAATAGTACAAGTGTACAATTTGGGAAACACATATTTCTAGATATGGATACCCCGTATAATTGTATGTGTTTTGTGTTTATTTATTGACTTAATAGAACATTTAGATATTGTAACCTGTTTTCCAATCAGATGACACAATAATGTTTAGGTATGACATAAAATACAAACTGACAATGGTAATGGTAGTCATCTAATCGAAAGTACACTTTGTGATAGTCGATAAATGCAACTAATAATATAATAAATGATATAAAAGTATTTTAAAAAGTCTGCTCAGATTCCATATGAAAGTTTGGTAATTTACAGATGAACAAATGCTGGACAATGATGATTATGAAAGACGTGTGAAAAAAGCTAGATTTGGGAAAAGGAAATTGTCATCAAATCAGTGTGATTCAGACATTACTGAGGCACAAACGACACAAAGCAGGAGGCAAAAAAAGAAAAAACGGAAAAGTGAACAGAAAAAATGTTTAGACCAAGTGACTGAAGAAGTTAGCCAAACAAAGACTGTGAAAGGAGAAAAGAAACATCTTAAGGACTTGAAAAATTCTCTAGGTTTGTCAAAGTGTGATATTAAACCCCAGCTTTGTGATGAGAAAACTGAGAAAGTGAAAACAAACTCTGCTGTTAAAAAGGGTCCAGAGGTTATAGTATATCATGCCCCAACCAAAAGGTACCGTTTGGAACAGGTAAGATCTCAGGTAATTATAAACAGGTAATTATAAGATCTCAGGTAATTATAAACAGGTAAGATCTCATGTAATTATAAACACAGGCTCTTAGATCCTGGTTATATACATGGTGTGTAAAGGCAGTGTGAAGTTTTATGTTAATGTACAAGTTAAATTATTCATATGCCCAAACAACTTGTAGACAATCTTAGCCTGGGACTTGCTTGTGATATTCAGTGAAGTGTTTTAAATCATTTTTCGAAATATGTACATGTAGATGATACCTTGAATAACACAAAGTGGTAAATCTTGTTTACTAATATTGAAGATTATTTAATTAGAATGTTGAATTGGAAACAGATACGTCCACTTCTGAAGATTTAATGATATGAAAACATCATGATTTTTTTTAAAGAGGTCACAGGGATCTAGTTCTGAACAAAGTTCCAGTACGACTGAGGATCAACCTGAGTTTGACATGAAGAAAGCCAGATTTGAAGTGCAAAAGGTTGGAATTAAAGGGTTCAGTGGCAGTGAGAAAGATGACGCCATGACATCATTTCTGGTCAAGTTGGGAGCCAAGGTAAATTACTACTGGTGTCATATATGGCAAGAACTTATAACATTTAGAGAGAGTCCATCACTAAAAATAGCAATCATTGTTTATGGTAAATAGTTTAAATAACGGCTATATTGGCTGTTCGTTATCTGTAATCAGTGATGAACTCTTACATGTAAACACACATTAAGATAACATTATGCATTTCAGGTATATTATATAGAGTTAATTGGTGTGTTCTGTTGATATAGGTTTTAGACTTCGGTAAACAATTCCACTGTCTATAAATGACTTGTGTAAGGCTGTCAGTTTATGTCCTATTGTATACAGCTTCCCAAGAACAATTCCATTGTCTATAAATGACTTGTGTAAGGCTGTCAGTTTATATCCTATTGTCTACAGCTTCCCAAGAACAATTCCATTGTCTATAAATGACTTGTGTAAGGCTGTCAGTTTATATCCTATTGTATACAGCTTCCCAAGAACAATTCCACTGTCTATAAATGACTTGTGTAAGACTGTCAGTTTATATCCTATTGTCTACAGCTTCCCTAGAACAATTCCATTGTCTATAAATGACTTGTGTAAGGCTGTCAGTTTATATCCTATTGTATACAGCTTCCCAAGAACAATTCCATTGTTTATAAATGACTTGTGTAAGGCTGTCAGTTTATATCCTATTGTCTACAGCTTCCCTAGAACAATTCCACTGTTTATAAATGACTTGTGTAAGGCTGTCAGTTTATATCCTATTGTCTACAGCTTCCCTAGAACAATTCCACTGTTTATAAATGACTTGTGTAAGACTGTCAGTTTATATCCTATTGTCTACAGCTTCCCTAGAACAATTCCACTGTTTATAAATGACTTGTGTAAGGCTGTCAGTTTTATATCCTATTGTATACAGCTTCCCAAGAACAATTCCACTGTTTATAAATGACTTGTGTAAGGCTGTCAGTTTATATCCTATTGTCTACAGCTTCCCTAGAACAATTCCATTGTTTATTATTGACTTGTGTAAGGCTGTCAGTTTATATCCTATTGTCTACAGCTTCCCAAGAACAATTCCACTGTTTATAAATGACTTGTGTAAGGCTGTCAGTTTATATCCTATTGTCTACACCTTCCCAAGAACAATTCCACTGTCTATAAATGACTTGTGTAAGACTGTCAGTTTTATATCCTATTGTCTACACCTTCCCAAGAACAATTCCACTGTTTATAAATGACTTGTGTAAGGCTGTCAGTTTTATATCCTATTGTCTACACCTTCCCAAGAACAATTCCATTGTCTATAAATGACTTGTGTAAGACTGTCAGTTTATATCCTATTGTCACAGCTTCCCAAGAACAATTCCATTGTCTATAAATGACTTGTGTAAGGCTGTCAGTTTATATCCTATTGTCTACATATACAGCTTCCCAAGAACAATTCCATTGTCTATAAATGACTTGTGTAAGGCTGTCAGTTTATATCCTATTGTCTACAGCTTCCCTAGAACAATTCCACTGTTTATAAATGACTTGTGTAAGGCTGTCAGTTTATATCCTATTGTCTACAGCTTCCCAAGAACAATTCCATTGTCTATAAATGACTTGTGTAAGGCTGTCAGTTTATATCCTATTGTCTATAGCTTCCGAAGAACAAGTTCTATAACTATAAAGAATTCCTAGAGATGAGGAAACAGGAAAAGCAATCGGCTAAAGAGAAGAAGGTTGTGGTAAGTGTACTTTAAGTGAGCTACTTTATAAGTTAATGGGGAAAAAAGATTCAGAGGGTAAATAATAATTATGTTATTTAACATTTATGAAATAAGTTTCTGTATGTTCACTTACATTAATCACTGTTGTCATTTAGGATGGTATTGTGCAAATGGTTTTCAGATAGAAGAAAACCTAAATACACCCCCCCCCAAAAAAAAAAAAAAAAAAAAGTTAAAGATAAAAGGTGGTTGCCTCTTCTCCTCTCACCTGTTATTTTTTTATACACATGTAGACTTTTCAACTTCACAGCAATCTCTTGTTTTTCTATGTAACAGGATCGAGGACTGGGGTACAAGGTGACAAGCTCAAAAAACACAAAGAAAAAGTAAGTTGTTAATAATTGTCCTGATTCTGATCACGAATGTTTATATAGTAATTAGTATGAACCTTGGTATTAGATATAACATACACCCTGATCACGAATGTTTATATAGTAATTAGTATAAACCTTGGTATTAGATATAACATACACCCTGATCACGAATGTTTATATAGTAATTAGTATAAACCTTGGTATTAGATATAACATACACTCTGATCACGAATGTTTATATAGTAATAAGTATGAACCTTCAGGAAATTCCCAAAGCTACTGTAAAACCTTTAGTAGTTTATTAAGTATGGCGTAGTGATTGGACTTGGGCTATTAAGTAAAAGACAGGTATGTAATGGTATACAGGATGGGGTTTTATTATACAATGCAACGTTAACAAAAATATATATTTGCTCATCTGCCATATTAATCTTTGTGAATTTCCTAAATTCCAGTCATTACACTGTGTTACAACTTGATGCCTGATGCCTGTTAATTAGTTTAATATTCCGAACAGAATCTCAAGATCCTCTACACCAAACTCGTACATGATTTCATAAAATATGTTCATATACACCATATATACATATATATACCATTCATACAGCTGTTGTTCAGGTTGACAAATATGATGTGGTTTGATATTCAGTGTGAAAACAATAAGGTATGACACTCCCTTTGTTGTCTGTAATTTTGACAAATTATCCTTTACACTGGTACAGGAAGGAATCATTCTGCTTTTGTAAAAAAAGTTAATCTATGAAAAGGGCTATGATTTAAGACGAGAAATTACTTAACATTTTTTGTTTGTGTAGGTCTAAAGACAGAAATGATGTAGGCGTGTTGGATGGACAAGTCGGTCGTTACAAGGATGGCATACAGTTCATCAAGAAAACAGATCTTAAGGGATTCAAAAGGAAAAATAAACGATAAATACACTTATTATTGTTTTTTTATATCTTTTTAGTATACTTTCGATGAATAGACATCCTGTCATAAAACAGGGTCAGTGATCTTAACATAGAGATGCTCATTGATACAAAGTTGTGTGACAGCTTGTATATATAATTTGAATCTGTTGATCAGGCCTGATAGACATTAGGGTGAGTTCAAAAGTGTTTTATTTTCAATTTTGTTTTATAACTATTGCAACTGTCCTCAGAAAGGTTTAGCCACAAGATAATCTATCTTTGACTTATAAGCGTGCTGAACACCTAGGGACCCATTAGTGATATACAATGTTGACAGTCTTACCCATAGAGAGTGAATTATGTGGTAGCTTGTTCTAAAGTCAGAAAGACTTCAGACAAGATATGTCAAACTTAATAATTTGGAGAGATTTTTAATGTTAAACCTTACTTAGAACTAGGATCTATCAGAGTAACAATATTTAAGTGTTGAAACTCAAATTGGGTGCTGAGGACATCTTAAATACTGGATGATGCTTAACCAACATAATTCCATGCTAAACAAAACATTTCAAAAGGCAACTTCGTAGTAGCCTTCTTGAATAGTCGATCATGCTCAAAATGTGACATGTGCAGTAAAGATTTGTATTGGACAAGTTTCCAGCTTCAAGAAGATCAATTCAGTTGCTTTCAAGAAAAGTCTTTGAAACTTTGAACATTACAATCCCAAATGGTGGCTGGTATAGCCATCACCGATATCTGAGTCAATATTTCCCTTAATTGAACAAATAAAGCTTTAGTTGTAGAGAGAATAGAGGTAACAAAAAGTGATTGCAGCCTGGACGGTTCACTGATGAGAAGCCATTTGAAGACATATGTATGGGTGAGGAAATGTTTCTGACCTACCAGGTTAACCCTGCTGTTAAATATTTAGTACCCGATCTTCATTGTTACTCTGTGATCATGTCTGTCTCCGAAAAGTAATACTCCAGGTTCAAAATATACACACACATTTCTTGATATTTAAATTGTACACGGTTGGCTCGGCACTATTGGTGAGCCAATGATGGACGATGCTGCAGGTGGCAACAACACTCCGGCCTTAACTGTATGGAAAGAAATCTAAACATACCTAAAATGTTGATTAAACTTTGCATTCACACTAAAATGAATCTGTTTGATATTTTAGATAATGTTTTTTTTAATGAAACATAAGATAAGTAAGCACTCAAGCCATGACTGGTGCTGGAAGGATGTCATAATTAAATATTTTTGCCTAGATATGTAACACCTGAGACATAGTTTTACATCATGTAGATTCTCTTAAAATAATGACGCTGTTGAGCGTACACATGTACTTCATGTTTGTTTTGAAAAGCAATATTGATAATTATGAATTTAATTTAATTGATCAAAATCAAAATATTCCACGAAAATTGTAATGCCACAGCTCATTCTCGTCGGACTATATCCTCAAGGTGTTGGAATGTGGGCATGGTCGGTCAAAGGTCAAGGTGTGTGGGTCAAAGGTCAAGGTGTGTGGGACATAACCTACGGTCAAATGTCAAGGTGTGTGGGTCAAATGTCAAGGTGTGTGGGACATAACCTACGGTCAAATGTCAAGGTGTGGGTCAAATGTCAAGGTGTGTGGGACATGACCTACGGTCAAATGTCAAGGTGTGTGGGACATGACCTACGGTCAAAGGTCAAGGTGTGTGGGTCAAATGTCGAGGTGTGTGGGTCAAATGTCAAGGTGTGTGGGTCAAATGTCAAGGTGTGTTGGACATAACCTACGGTCAAATGTCAAGGTGTGTGGGACATAACCTACGGTCAATTGTCAAGGTGTGTGGGACATGACCTACAGTCAAATGTCAAGGTGTGTGGGACATAACCTACGGTCAAATGTCAAGGTGTGTGGGTCAAATGTCAAGGTGTGTGGGACATAACCTACGGTCAAATGTCAAGGTGTGTGGGTCAAATGTCAAGGTGTGTGGGACATAACCTACCGTCAAATGTCAAGGTGTGTGGGACATAACCTACCGTCAAATGTCAAGGTGTGTTGGACATAACCTACCGTCAAATGTCAAGGTGTGTGGGTCAAATGTCAAGGTGTGTGGGTCAAATGTCGAGGTGTGTGGGTCAAATGTCAAGGTGTGTGGGTCAAATGTCAAGTTGTGTGGGACATAACCTACGGTCAAATGTCAAGGTGTGTGGGTCAAATGTCAAGGTATGTGGGACATAACCTACGGTCAAATGTCAAGGTGTGTGGGTCAAATGTCAAGGTGTGTTGGACATAACCTACCGTCAAATGTCAAGGTGTGTGGGTCAAATGTCGAGGTGTGTGGGTCAAATGTCAAGGTGTGTGGGTCAAATGTCAAGGTGTGTTGGACATAACCTACCGTCAAATGTCAAGGTGTATGGGTCAAATGTCGAGGTGTGTGGGTCAAATGTCAAGGTGTGTGGGTCAAATGTCAAGGTGTGGGTCAAATGTCAAGTTGTGTGGGACATGACCTACAGTCATATGTCAAGGTGTGTGGGTCAAATGTCAAGGTATGTGGGACATAACCTATGGTCAAATGTCAAGGTGTGTGGGACATGACCTAGTCATATGTCAAGGTGTGTAGGACATGACCTACGGTCAAATGTCAAGGTGTGTAGGACATGACCTACGGTCAAATGTTAAGGTGTGGGACATGACCTACGGTCAAATGTCAGGGTGTGTGGGACATAACCTACGGTCAAATGTCAAAGTGTGTGGGACATGACCTACGGTCATATGTCAAGGTGTGTGGGACATGACCTACGGTCTAATGTCAAGATGTGTGGGACATGACCTAGTCATATGTCAAGGTGTGTGGGACATGACCTACGGTCAAATGTCAAGGTGTGTGGGACATGACCTACGGTCAAATGTCAAAGTGTGTGGGACATGACCTACGGTCAAATGTCAGGGTGTGTGGTACATAACCTACGGTCAAATGTCAAGGTGTGTGGGTCAAATGTCAAGGTGTGTGGGACATAACCTACCGTCAAATGTCAAGGTGTGTGGGACATAACCTACCGTCAAATGTCAAGGTGTGTTGGACATAACCTACCGTCAAATGTCAAGGTGTGTGGGTCAAATGTCAAGGTGTGTGGGTCAAATGTCGAGGTGTGTGGGTCAAATGTCAAGGTGTGTGGGTCAAATGTCAAGGTGTGTGGGACATAACCTACGGTCAAATGTCAAGGTGTGTGGGTCAAATGTCAAGGTATGTGGGACATAACCTACGGTCAAATGTCAAGGTGTGTGGGTCAAATGTCAAGGTGTGTTGGACATAACCTACCGTCAAATGTCAAGGTGTGTGGGTCAAATGTCGAGGTGTGTGGGTCAAATGTCAAGGTGTGTGGGTCAAATGTCAAGGTGTGTTGGACATAACCTACCGTCAAATGTCAAGGTGTATGGGTCAAATGTCGAGGTGTGTGGGTCAAATGTCAAGGTGTGTGGGTCAAATGTCAAGGTGTGGGTCAAATGTCAAGTTGTGTGGGACATGACCTACAGTCATATGTCAAGGTGTGTGGGTCAAATGTCAAGGTATGTGGGACATAACCTATGGTCAAATGTCAAGGTGTGTGGGACATGACCTAGTCATATGTCAAGGTGTGTAGGACATGACCTACGGTCAAATGTCAAGGTGTGTAGGACATGACCTACGGTCAAATGTTAAGGTGTGGGACATGACCTACGGTCAAATGTCAGGGTGTGTGGGACATGACCTACGGTCATATGTCAAGGTGTGTGGGACATGACCTACGGTCTAATGTCAAGATGTGTGGGACATGACCTAGTCATATGTGAAGGTGTGTGGGACATGACCTACGGTCAAATGTCAAGGTGTGTGGGACATGACCTACGGTCAAATGTCAAAGTGTGTGGGACATGACCTACGGTCAAATGTCAGGGTGTGTGGTACATAACCTACGGTCAAATGTCAAAGTGTGTGGGACATGACCTACGTTCATATGTCAAGGTGTGTGGGACATGACCTACGGTCAAATGTCAAGGTGTGTGGGACATGACCTACGGTCAAATGCCAAGGTGTGTGGGACATGACCTACGGTCTAATGTCAAGGTGTGTGGGACATGACCTACAGTCATATGTCAAGGTGTGTGGGACATGACCTACGGTCAAATGTCAAGGTGTGTGGGACATGACCTACGGTCAAATGTCAAGGTGTGTGGGACATGACCTACAGTCATATGTCAAGGTGTGTGGGACATGACCTAGTCATATGTCAAGGTGTGTGGGACATAACCTACCGTCAAATGTCAAGGTGTGTTGGACATAACCTACCGTCAAATGTCAAGGTGTGTGGGTCAAATGTCAAGGTGTGTGGTCAAATGTCGAGGTGTGTGGGTCAAATGTCAAGGTGTGTGGGTCAAATGTCAAGTTGTGTGGGACATAACCTACGGTCAAATGTCAAGGTGTGTGGGTCAAATGTCAAGGTATGTGGGACATAACCTACGGTCAAATGTCAAGGTGTGTGGGTCAAATGTCAAGGTGTGTTGGACATAACCTACCGTCAAATGTCAAGGTGTGTGGGTCAAATGTCGAGGTGTGTGGGTCAAATGTCAAGGTGTGTGGGTCAAATGTCAAGGTGTGTTGGACATAACCTACCGTCAAATGTCAAGGTGTATGGGTCAAATGTCGAGGTGTGTGGGTCAAATGTCAAGGTGTGTGGGTCAAATGTCAAGGTGTGGGTCAAATGTCAAGTTGTGTGGGACATGACCTACAGTCATATGTCAGGGTGTGTGGGTCAAATGTCAAGGTATGTGGGACATAACCTATGGTCAAATGTCAAGGTGTGTGGGACATGACCTAGTCATATGTCAAGGTGTGTAGGACATGACCTACGGTCAAATGTCAAGGTGTGTAGGACATAACCTACGGTCAAATGTCAAGGTGTGTGGGACATGACCTACGGTCAAATGTTAAGGTGTGGGACATGACCTACGGTCAAATGTCAAAGTGTGTGGGACATGACCTACGGTCATATGTCAAGGTGTGTGGGACATGACCTACGGTCTAATGTCAAGGTGTGTGGGACATTACCTACGGTCATATGTCAAGGTGTGTGGGACATGACCTACGGTCAAATGTCAAGGTGTGTGGGACATGACCTACGGTCAAATGTCAAAGTGTGTGGGACATGACCTACGGTCAAATGTCAGGGTGTGTGGGACATAACCTACGGTCAAATGTCAAAGTGTGTGGGACATGACCTACGTTCATATGTCAAGGTGTGTGGGACATGACCTACGGTCAAATGTCAAGGTGTGTGGGACATGACCTACGGTCAAATGTCAAGGTGTGTGGGACATAACCTACCGTCAAATGTCAAGGTGTGTGGGACATGACCTACGTTCATATGTCAAGGTGTGTGGGACATGACCTACAGTCATATGTCAAGGTGTGTGGGACATGACCTAGTCATATGTCAAGGTGTGTGGGACATGACCTACGGTCAAATGTCAAGGTGTGTGGGTCAAATGTCAAGGTTTGTGGGACATAACCTACAGTCATATGTCAAGGTGTGTGGGACATGACCTACGGTCTAATGTCAAGGTGTGTGGGACATGACCTACAGTCATATGTCAAGGTGTGTGGGACATGACCTACGGTCTAATGTCAAGGTGTGTGGGACATGACCTATGGTCTAATGTCAAGGTGTGTTGGACATCACATAGAGTAAAGTTCAATAGGTTGACACATTCCCTTTTGAAGAATACTTTACATGATATTTACATTCCAGGACTCAATGTAACAAATTCATCAGCCAATACAAATAAGGAAACAGTTTTATCCGATAAAAGGACAATTTTATTTGGTAATAGATATATTAAATGTGAAAAAACCAACACAGAAACCAGTATAACGAAACGTACTGTAACAAAAACAGCTGTATCAACAATTAAAACAAACAATAGGGGACGCAGTATATCAACAGTTAATGAAAACAATGGGGGATAGGATATCAACGATTAATGGAAACAATAGGGGACAGGATATCAACGATTAATGGAAACAATAGGGGACACAGGATATCAACAATTAAAACAAACAATAGGGGACGCAGTATATCTACAATTAAAACAAACAATAGGGGACGCAGTATATCAACAGTTAATGGAAACAATAGGGGACAGGATATCAACGATTAATGGAAACAATAGGGGACAGGATATCAACAATTAATGGAAACAATAGGGGACACAGGATATCAACAATTAAAACAAACAATAGGGGACGCAGTATATCAACAATTAAAACAAACAATAGGGGACGCAGTAAATCAACAATTAATGGAAACAATAGGAGATGCAGGATATCAACAATTAAAACAAACAATAGGGGACAAAGGATATCAACGATTGATGGGAACAAAAGGGGACACAGGATATCAACAATTGATGGAAACAATAGGGACCGCAGGATCTCAACAATTAATGGAAACAATAGGGGACACAGGATATCAACAATTAATGGAAACAATTGGGGACAGGATATTAACAATTAATGGAAACAATAGGGGGGACACAGGATATCAACAATTAATGGAAACAATAGGGGACAAAGGATATAAACAATTAATGGAAACAATTGGGGACAGGATATTAACAATTAATGGAAACAATAGGGGGGACACAGGATATCAACAATTAATGGAAACAAAAGGGGACACAGAATATCAACAATTAAAACAAACAATAGGGGACGCAGTAAATCAGCAATTAAAACAAACAATAGGGGACACAGGATATAAACAATTAATGGAAACAATAGGGGACGCAGGGTATCAACAATTAATGGAAACAATAGGGGATACAGGATATCAACAATTAATGGAAACAATAGGAGACAAAGGATATCAACAATTAATGGAAACAATAGGAGACACAGTATATCAACAATTAATGGAAACAATAGGGGGGACGCAGGATATCAACAATTAATGGAAAAAATAGGGGGGACGCAGGATATCAACAATTAATGGAAACAATAGGGGGACACAGGATATCACATAAATAAGATAAAGAGTAAACACGATTGGTATGAAATATAATTGACGAATAAACTGCGTACATGAGAGGCGGCATTGAAAATCGAGTAATGTTTGAATACGATATGTAGTGAACTGGGATGTTTAAGTATGAAGTAATGTTTTAATACGATATGTAAAGGAACAGTTTGTATACGATATGTAGTGAACAGGGAGGATTGTGTGTGGAGGATTGTTTGTATACGGTATGTAGTGAACAGGGAGGATTGTGTGTGGAGTAATGTTTGTATACGATATGTAGTGAACAGGGAGGATTGTGTGTGGAGTAATGTTTGTATACGATATGTAGTGAACAGGGAGGATTGTGTGTGGAGTAATGTTTGTATACGATATGTAGTGAACAGGGAGGATTGTGTGTGGAGTAATGTTTGTATACGATAGGTAGTGAACAGGGAGGATTGTGTGTGGAGTAATGTTTGTATACGATATGTAGTGAACAGGGAGGATTGTGTGTGGAGTAATGTTTGTATACAATAGGTAGTGAACAGGGAGGTTTGTGTGTGGAGTAATGTTTGTATACGATATGTAGTGAACAGGGGGGATTGTGTGTGGAGTAATGTTTGTATACGATATGTAGTGAACAGGGAGGTTTGTGTGTGGAGTATTGTTTGTATACAATAGGTAGTGAACAGGGAGGATTGTGTGTGGAGTAATGTTTGTATACGATATGTAGTGAACAGGGAGGATTGTGTGTGGAGTAATGTTTGTATACAATAGGTAGTGAACAGGGATGATTGTGTGTGGAGTAATGTTTGTATATGATGTGTAGTGAACAGAAATTATTCTGTTGATACTGGAGAAACATGACTGAATGCAGTGTAAAAGAAGCATGATTTATTGTGTGTACAGATCGCGTACAATACAGAGATGTTATATAAAATGGCAAAACAATTAACAATTAAATTACAAAAGATATAAATAAAACAATGTCGACAAACAATCATTATTTGTTAACGTAAAACAATTGAGTATAACATCAATATTTTCTATCACAGGAGTTGGAATTGTGTAACAATATCTTTGTACAATGCATATATATATCTTGTTATAACGACATATTATAGACTTTTGTCTGGACAACATAAACAACGAAAAAAACAATGACAAAATAATGATAAGAAAAGATATGTCGTTACTGCTCAAAGCTTGAAACAGGCTTCCTGATTTCTTCATTTCTATTACAATTTTCCTGAGGCCTGATTTATTCAATAAGATTTGCGTAGAGTCAAATGAATATTGTAGCTCTCGATTATTTTGATATATTAACTGTGAAATTATTTTTGGGGGGTATTTGTAAGCTCCTAATTTTACCATGAAAGCACGTAAAATGTGTGTAAATTTAAATTTTCAAAATATTTGAAAAACGAGAATACAAACTTCGTCATTTTTTCGACACATTAACACATTGTATTCAGCACGTGGAGAAGCAAACCTAATGAATATACAAAGTGGTATTTTCATATTTTCTAAGACCAGGATATACTGTATAGTGGCTATAACTGGGTATAATGACCTCGTTTGTAAGTACTAGTGCTATGTAGTGGTGAGAGTTACTACAATATAAATCATTAGGACGATATCGCGTAAGAGAACACATTTAATATTGTGAAAACAACCGAACGTTAGTATATCTGTGTATTACAAAAATAATGACAAAACCATCTAATTGAAAGTAACTGACATTCATTAATGGAAGATCTACAAAGAAAACGTTAAATTTTCCGACGAACGAATTTAAATGGAATTAAAATCTAGATATACTGCCCCTTTCTTTCTCATACATTTCTTGATGCCAACCTTACCAGGACATTTTCCCCATTTTTGTCATTAATGTCCCTGTCTTCCCCAGTTAGCTATAAAACCCCTTCCTAGTGCGCTTTCCGTTGATAAATTGTAGTATAACGGGGTTTTAAGGGATGTTACATATAATAACCATTTATTGATGACAAGGGAAGTAACCCAATTATATATGTACTCCTCTTTGTTATTGTCAATGAAAGTTACAGCTAATTATTCGAAACACTGCTGTACACGTATCTCACATGCTATTAAATTGTCGAAAAAGTATTTGGTTTATGTTTTCATTGGAAATAGATATGAAATGATTTATGTAAGGATGAGGAACGAAGGAGAACATAAAGCTAATTTAAATAAACATCCCATTTATCTACAGGCATGTCTTTACAATGACGACAAATATCGCGGACTGACAGATCATGTCCGCCCAAAACAATAGATAGAATAAATAATGGAAAACAATAGATAACAAAAATAATGGAAAACAATAGATAAAATAAATAATGGAATACAATAGATAAAATAAATAATGGAAAACAATAGATAACATGAATAATGGAAAACAATAGATGAAATAAATACTGGAAAACAATAGATAGAATAAATAAGGGAAAACAATAGATAACATGAATAATGGAAAACAATAGATGAAATAAATACTGGAAAACAATAGAATAAATAATGGAAAACAATAGAATAAATAATGGAAAACAATAGATAAATAATGGAAAACAATAGATAACATAAAGAATGGAAAATAATAGATAAAATAAATAATGGAAAACAATAGATAACATAATTGTAATGTTAAGACTGACGATTGTTTTACCGAGTACAGTCTAGGTATTGAGCTGGATAAGGTCACTATAAATGTTACGTACAAGATGATGAAATATCTAAAGACGAATCATTTTCCCGTGGATACGTTCAATTCGACAAGTGGCATGACCTTCAAGTCATCTAGTCATAGCTTGAAATATCTACAAAGACGCGTCTTTTGAATCTGTTTACTTGAGCCACTTTGTGAAACTGTTGTCCTTTTTCTTGCCCATCAGTTCTTGTGCCCCCTCTGTTTTCATCCACTCCTCCGTGACCCGGATAGCGTCCTCGGCGTTCGTCACTTTCTCCACGCTGTATTTTTCTTTGGCGGGAAGATAGATGAATCCTTGTCGTTCTAACTTGGCCTGTATTACCACCCTTAGACACGTCTTAATGTCTGTCGCGTCCAGCTCCTCCTCGTCTGAAACATTCACAAACTTTATAATCCACAACGACACCAAGCTTAGTTTATATAATGATGAGAACAAAATTGTTTTTTAAAGGGATCACTCTTAAAGTGTAATTTTATTTGAATATCACAAAATGAGAAATTATTAAAACAATTATAATTATGTACATGATATCGTTTTTCGTGAAGATAATTATTTTCAAAATATTTACGAGATTGAGATCAACACTACATACATACTTTCGTTTTACAACGCTATTACGTCATTCATACCTACTGACCGAGTGAGACCTCCCAAAACAAGTTTTATTTTGACTCTTTTCAGTGTTAATATAAACATGCCATGTCAATATTCAATTGATAAGTTTATGTAAATAATTTTGAATCAAGAGACAAATTTCAGTCAGTGCTTTACGATGGTAAAGTGTAACGAATGATAATTCAAAACTGTAAACAAACTAGAAATAAAAGTAACATGGAGATGGATGAAGACAACAAGTTCTATTTTATATCAAAATATCACATTGGAAACGTTCACATGAATATCTACAACTACCACTTTTTCATCATCTATCACGAGTTTTAAAGTGTTTCCAGGAACACACTTTTTCTATAATTATGTAAGTTATAATAGACCATTTCAAAGTCGTTTCCTTCACACGAAACACTAAGAAAGCTTATAGATTGTATGTCGATTCAATGTTACAAAATGAATCTCATGTATTGACTTATCTATACGACTTAAGTTTGGTTTCAAGACATTTAATTTACTTCATTCCAGGAAATATTTTAATGTATCAATAATCATATATGTCTAAACCAGTGAGAAGCATAACAAGTGTAGAGACTGAGATACATGGTGAAGAAAGTTTTCTAAGCTAGACAACAATTACTACGACTGTGTGTAACAAGTGCGTGATTCCATCTATCACACCGGCTAGAAAGATGTGCAAAACGTCTACTGAAATGATGCCCCAAATTCTAAAGGTCTATTTCCTAGCAGTAACTTACTCATAAAGTCTACATTCATTGTATCTGAACTTTTAGACCCGCCTCTCCACCTCGCCTGGGGTGGAAGGCCCTCCATTAATACTACATCTCTACATCTGGTACGAAAATTGTACATAGTTACTAACAATACCTATCTATTGGTGATTGGTATTGTGACCCCAGTACCTTAATTCTCGTTAATATTTAGTCAATATCGCTAATCTTTCACCATATCAGTATTAATGTCCAGTTCTATACTAACCTCGTATCTTATGGCCAACAATCTAACTACCAATAGCCTTCTGGTTTAACAAATGTAGATGTCGGCATGAGTTTGTGTGTACGAGAAAAAGGTAAGTACCCGTGTTCAAGTCCCTCATTTAGCTAATATGATGCCTTAAATAAAGTTATATCGATGTCATCCTTGTGACGAAGCCTTCAATCTAGCTGCCATATGTATTGCAACATGCTGGGAATCATTGTTCTTTGAAATAATTTTTTTACCTCGCCAGAAGGTTCCATTTTTCTGACGCGTTTCAACAACAGGCTTTGAGAGGTCTTGGTATGATTTGTGACAGATCACAAGAATTATGGATGTCTGTGTGTATTTTAATAACAGACTTTGGGAGGTCTTGGTATGATTTGTGACAGATCACAAGAATTATGGATGCCTGTGTGTATTTTAATAACAGACTTTGGGAGGTCTTGGTATGATTTGTGACAGATCACAAGAATTATGGATGTCTGTGTGTATTTTAATAACAAACTTGGGGAGGTTTTGGTATGATTTGTGATAAATCACTAGAATCGAGGATGTCTGTGTGTATTTGTATGATTTTTTATAGATCACTAGAATTGAGGATGTCTGTGTGTATTTTAACAACAGATTTGACACGAAGTAAAATGCATTTGGGTATTTTTAGGCTAGACATAAGTGAAAGAAAAGGTTACGGACAAATGTAACATGAGTTTGTGTGTTCGAATGTTTAGAGGTTATAATAGTGGGAATGGATATATCTTTATAAGTCATAATACAAACATCATCTCATAGCCTGTCGACCTTCTCATAGTCATAATCCTAACATAATCTCATACTCTGTCGACCCACTGACTCACAGCCACAATCACCACGTGGCGTAGTTTTAAAAGAAAATGTCCAGTAGGCCTATGTTGGAATATGTGACTGCTATATGAAGGTTCTCACTTTCCCGAACGCTATTTTCGGGACGCCAACTCATACCGAAAACGGGCATCCAGTTATCTTGTCATATCAGAAGACTATTTGGTAGGTAGATTGGTGACTGTGTATCTAGTTTATCTATATAACTCAGAAGGCGTGCTGTTTTAGTGTCTTTTTTTTACACACATACCAAGTATGGAATGAGCATTGGCCTCTTGGCCATCAACGATTGGATGTATCCAGCGAGACTTTCGGGTGATGTGGGCAGCCGGCGGTGGATACATGGTCCACAACATCTCCATGACGTCCGTCTTATACAGGGGATGACACTTACCCTTCAGTGTTCCATCACGGCTCGCGGCTACAACAAGGAGACGGCCTGTCTCAATAAATGCCAAGCGTGCTTCGCGCCAAAATCAAGTCTGACCTATAACATTTAACCTGTCTCTTTCACCTATCCTAAACACTAATGTCATATTTCAATTTATATGAAACAAATTCAAACCTCAAAACCGATCTCTATAGAGATATTTGTTTTATGTTTTAATTTGCCACCGAACTGTTAACCTTGATGGGGTTAAATAGGTGTGCACATGTCCAAAAGCGAGATTGCTCCGCGGATACGTAGAATGTAGAGGAATGTGTTACACGTTTTAACCGTGTTCTGTAACCACTATGGTCAAGCTGAATGGACCATCGAGTTAAGTCTATTGGACAACTGTATAGTTCATCATAATATTAGGTAGTTATGACTTCATTACAGCTCAGAGTTAAGCTATTTGATATTGAAGCTGCTTTCTTCGATGGTTCGAAGTTTCTTGGTTTTAACAAAATTTGAAGCAGAATGGGAGTGTAATTAGTAAATATAATGGGCCGTGTATTGATGTTATTCTTCACGGACCTATTCATATTAAAAAGGTAAATATATATACTAATGGAAACGTCTATTACCACTGTCATCTTACTTATCGTTAAAACAATGCATACTAGTAGATAAATGAGACTTCTTATGATAGGAATAAGTTACATATGAATCAGTAATTATTTTGGAGCCTGGCAACTTCAAATGTTTGACCATACTTCCAACTGGTTTTGATGGATCAGAATGATATCTTTATGATATACTTATTTGTTTTAGATAGCTGAATGAGTTTCATCCTGGCGATGTAAATGTTAGTTGTAATGAATTAGATATCTAAATGAAGATGTTCCAGAGAAAATTTGGGGATCAGAAATCGTGAATGCATTGTGAAATCACCAAAAGCCTTGTTACACAAACATAACAATTCGCTGAATCTCTCATAATACTGAAGGCGATTGCAGAGTTGTATTGTTACAAATAGTCTTATACTTTTGTACCATTAGCGAAATGGTTTATATGACGGATTGGTTTGTTATTTTGGCAACGTCCTTGTTATTATAAGAGAAACTGCTTGGAAATACAGGTAGGTGTGGTGAGATGCAGGTGTGAGACTCGTACTGGCGGTGTGGTAGAGACTAGATGAAACATCGCTCATAACGTCGGTGGAGAGCGTTCTCAAATACCCGATTTCACACCCGGGAGGGGGATACAATGTCCAAGCTAACTCCAGGACCTCCGATTTGTACAGGCCCATGTCTCGGATCCGAGGGAGGATTTGCTGACAGAGGATGCAAGCGGCTTGAAAAGTACAACCATCTTCATCTATCAAGTTTGCTCGAGTTTAACTGGCATTATATACTTTGGATGTCGATAAGTATTTTACATCCACAAACATTTAAGTGTAGCTAGACTAACATGAATAAATAATTACATTTGTATACGATTAGTTTCTTTATATAGACATTCTATATAATTGATTTAGATAAGAATTATGTATGCGTTGTATGTCAGTTATTCGGGAATCTCACCTAGACAAGTTTTCTTCGCCAGTTTTTCCTTGATAGTCTTTAATGCGTTGTAGTCAGCGACCGTGAACACGTTTTCGTTTGAGGACGCTATGGCCTCCAGCTCGTCTTTGTCATAACCATCACCCACACCTGTAGGTCAAACATAAACATCTTACTTTAAATAGATTTACATGTAATGATATCATATCGTTTGTAAGATTAATTTTTAAAGTTGATTTTTCGAATAAAATTCTTTGATTACAGGATCCGTGTGTTCTATTTATAGCCCAGCAATCTTTTCGTTTTGCATTATTTTATAGACAAACACATCAAGCAATCTACTGCGAAAAAAAGTCTCCACAAAAATATCTATAGGCAAATTGTATAAGATATCAATGATGAGTATCGGGAAATACGTATTAACGCCAAAACAGATGTTTCAGACTACTAGTGTATGTATCTGTTACAATGAGACCTTTTTAAGCTGAGAGTATCTGTTATAATGAGACCTTTTTAAGCTGAGTGTATGTGTTATAATGAGAGCTGTTTTAAGCCGAGTGTATCTGTTATAACGAGACCTTTTTAAAGCTGAGTGTATCTGTTATAATGAGACCTTTTTTAAGCTGAGTGTATCTGTTATAATGATAGCTGTTTTAAGCCGAGTGCATCTGTTATAATGAGAGCTGTTTTAACCTGAGTGTGTCTGTTATACTTAGACCTGTTTTAAGCTGAGTATATCTGTTATCATTAGATCTGTTTTAAGCTGAGTGTATGTGTTATAATGAGAGCTGTTTTAAGCCGAGTGTATCTGTTATAACGAGACCTTTTTAAAGCTGAGTGTATCTGTTATAATGAGACCTTTTTTAAGCTGAGTGTATCTGTTATAATGAGAGCTGTTTTAAGCCGAGTGTATGTGTTATAATGAGAGCTGTTTTTAGCTGAGTGTATTTGTTACAATGAGACCTTTTTTAAGCTGAGAGTATCTGTTATAATGAGACCCTTTTAAGCTGAGTGTATGTGTTATAATGAGAGCTGTTTTAAGCCGAGTGTATCTGTTATAACGAGACCTTTTTAAAGCTGAGTGTATCTGTTATAATGAGACCTTTTTAAGCTGAGTGTATCTATTATAATGAGAGCTGTTTTAAGCCGAGTGCGTCTGTTATAATGAGAGCTGTTTTAACCTGAGTGTGTTTGTTACAATTAGATCTGTTTTAAGCTGAGCGCGTCTGTTATAATTAGACCTGTTTTAAGCTGAGTATATCTGTTATCATTAGACCTGTTTTAAGCTGAGTGTATGTGTTATAATGAGAGCTGTTTTAAGCCGAGTGTATCTGTTATAATGAGAGCTGTTTTAAGCCGAGTGTATGTGTTATAATGAGAGCTGTTTTTAGCTGATAGTATCTGTAATAATTAGACCTTTTTAAACTGAGTGTATGTGTTATAATGAGAGCTGTTTTTAGCTGAGTGTATCTGTTATAATTAGACCTTTTTAAACTGAGTGTATCTGTTATAATGAGACATTTTTTAAGCTGAGTGTATCTGTTATAATTATACCTGTTTTAAGCTGAGTGTATCTGTTATAATGAGACCCGTTTTAAGCCGAGTGTATCTGTTATAATGAGGCCTGTTTTAAGCCGAGTGTATCTGTTATAATGAGACCTATTGTAAGCCGAGTGTATCTGTTATAATGAGGCCTGTTTTAAGCCGAGTGTATCTGTTATAATGAGGCCTGTTTTAAGCCGAGTGTATCTGTTATAATGAGGCCTGTTTTAAGCCGAGTGTATCTGTTATAATGAGACCTATTGTAAGCTGAGTGTATCTGTTATAATGAGACCCGTTTTAAGCCGAGTGTATCTGTTATAACGAGACCTGTTTTAAGCTGAGTGTATCAGAGTTAGTTGTACTGTCTATATATATATACAATAACGTGCTACTTACCAATAGAGAAGACGGTGATGTTTTCGTTGTGCGCTGCCTGAGCGGCTAGTCGGGTGTGATCGGGGTTGGACGATCGCCCATCAGTAATCACTATTCCTATTCGCTGTACACCAGGCCTTGCAGACTGAATCATATATATAACCCCTGGGAAACTAAATTTCACTACTATGCAGGGCAAGAAATTTATATTTTTATGCATACTTATATATATATTCATTATGCATACTTATTCATTTTATTCAATATTACTTTAAAAGACAATGTTTTAATGCAGTTATTGTAAAAGAAGTACGATTTCAGAGTGTTTGGTAGATAGGGCTGTCCCAATAACCTGTTTTCTGGATTGGAATTTGTGATTGGTTTTATTTATCTTAAAAATATAATTATTGTAACAGTTCTTTATTATTGTTAAGATGACTGATCCCCGATATTAAACTATGTTTTATATTTTGTAACTATATACTTATACAATGTAATTGCGATATATGACACTTTTCATACTACATTGTATAACCTCGCCAGTCTAACTTTACCCCAATAGATGTATTTCACTCCGTAATGTTTTATTATTGATATTATCCTGTTAAATACAAGAGGGTACCGCCATATTAACCGTAATATCTTAACTCAAAATCGACAAATGCAAACGAATATAATTCTCTGGGAACCTCGCGTCCTCAAAACTAGGTCATCAACTCAATGTTATTTACTATTTCGATATTTGCCTTTATTTTTCACCGTTTGTTGATTGTTTATGCAGATATGGCGCAATATTCGTCCTATCAATTACATAACCAAGACACTCACCAACATCATGTGGGACATCTTTTTCAGGGCCAGATCTGTCCGTGTAACTCCGCTCTTGGGTTCGAGCTCATCTGAAAACATACCGGTATTCAGGTACAGGAACAACATGATATATGTATTAGTCCAGGTACAGGAACAACATGTATATCAGTCCAGGTACAGGAACAACCTGATATATCAGTCCAGGTACAGGAACAACATGTATATCAGTCCAGGTACAGGAACAACCTGATATATCAGTCCAGGTACAGGAACAACATGATATATCAGTCCAGGTACAGGAACAACATGATATATCAGTCCAGGTACAGGAACAACATGATATATCAGTCCAGGTACAGGAACAACATGATATATCAGTCCAGGTACAGGAACAACCTGGTATATCAGTCCAGGTACAGGAACAACCTGATATATCAGTCCAGGTACAGGAACAACATGATATATCAGTCCAGGTACAGGAACAACATGATATATCAGTCCAGGTACAGGAACAACATGGTATATCAGTCCAGGTACAGGAACAACCTGGTATATCAGTCCAGGTACAGGAACAACATGATATATCAGTCCAGGTACAGGAACAACATGATATATCAGTCCAGGTACAGGAACAACCTGGTATATCAGTCCAGGTACAGGAACAACCTGATATATCAGTCCAGGTACAGGAACAACCTGATATATCAGTCCAGGTACAGGAACAACCTGATATATCAGTCCAGGTACAGGAACAACATGATATATCAGTCTAGGTACAGGAACAACATGATATATCAGTCTAGGTACAGGAACAACATGTTATATCAGTCCAGGTACAGGAACAACCTGATATATCAGTCCAGGTACAGGAACAACATGATATATCAGTCCAGGTACAGGAACAACATGATATATCAGTCCAGGTACAGGAACAACCTGATATATCAGTCCAGGTACAGGAACAACATGATATATCAGTCCAGGTACAGGAACAACATGATATATCAGTCCAGGTACAGGAACAACCTGGTATATCAGTCCAGGTACAGGAACAACATGATATATCAGTCCAGGTACAGGAACAACCTGGTATATCAGTCCAGGTACAGGAACAACCTGATATATCAGTCCAGGTACAGGAACAACCTGATATATGTATTAGTCCAGGTACAGGAACAACATGATATATCAGTCCAGGTACAGGAACAACCTGATATATCAGTCCAGGTACAGGAACAACATGATATATCAGTCCAGGTACAGGAACAACATGATATATCAGTCCAGGTACAGGAACAACATGATATATCAGTCCAGGTACAGGAACAACCTGGTATATCAGTCCAGGTACAGGAACAACCTGATATATCAGTCCAGGTACAGGAACAACCTGGTATATCAGTCCAGGTACAGGAACAACCTGATATATCAGTCCAGGTACAGGAACAACATGATATATCAGTCCAGGTACAGGAACAACCTGGTATATCAGTCCAGGTACAGGAACAACCTGATATATCAGTCCAGGTACAGGAACAACATGATATATCAGTCCAGGTACAGGAACAACATGATATATCAGTCCAGGTACAGGAACAACATGATATATCAGTCCAGGTACAGGAACAACATGATATATCAGTCCAGGTACAGGAACAACCTGATATATCAGTCCAGGTACAGGAACAACTGTACCTGGACTGGTTGTTCCTATCAGGTTGTTCCTGTACCTGGACTGATATACCAGGTTGTTCCTGTACCTGGACTGATATATCATGTTGTTCCTGTACCTGGACTGATATACCAGGTTGTTCCTGTACCTGGAACCAGTCCAGGTACAGGAACAACCTGGTATATCAGTCCAGGTACAGGAACAACATGATATATCAGTCCAGGTACAGGAACAACCTGGTATATCAGTCCAGGTACAGGAACAACCTGATATATCAGTCCAGGTACAGGAACAACCTGATATATGTATTAGTCCAGGTACAGGAACAACATGATATATCAGTCCAGGTACAGGAACAACCTGATATATCAGTCCAGGTACAGGAACAACATGATATATCAGTCCAGGTACAGGAACAACATGATATATCAGTCCAGGTACAGGAACAACATGATATATCAGTCCAGGTACAGGAACAACATGATATATCAGTCCAGGTACAGGAACAACATGATATATCAGTCCAGGTACAGGAACAACATGATATATCAGTCCAGGTACAGGAACAACATGATATATCAGTCCAGGTACAGGAACAACATGATATATCAGTCCAGGTACAGGAACAACCTGGTATATCAGTCCAGGTACAGGAACAACATGATATATCAGTCCAGGTACAGGAACAACATGATATATCAGTCCAGGTACAGGAACAACATGATATATCAGTCCAGGTACAGGAACAACATGATATATCAGTCCAGGTACAGGAACAACATGATATATCAGTCCAGGTACAGGAACAACATGATATATCAGTCCAGGTACAGGAACAACATGATATATCAGTCCAGGTACAGGAACAACATGTATATCAGTCCAGGTACAGGAACAACATGATATATCAGTCCAGGTACAGGAACAACCTGGTATATCAGTCCAGGTACAGGAACAACATGATATATCAGTCCAGGTACAGGAACAACATGATATATCAGTCCAGGTACAGGAACAACATGATATATCAGTCCAGGTACAGGAACAACATGATATATCAGTCCAGGTACAGGAACAACATGATATATCAGTCCAGGTACAGGAACAACCTGGTATATCAGTCCAGGTACAGGAACAACATGATATATCAGTCCAGGTACAGGAACAACCTGATATATCAGTCCAGGTACAGGAACAACCTGGTATATCAGTCCAGGTACAGGAACAACATGATATATCAGTCCAGGTACAGGAACAACCTGGTATATCAGTCCAGGTACAGGAACAACATGATATATTAGTCCAGGTACAGGAACAACATGATATATCAGTCCAGGTACAGGAACAACATGATATATCAGTCCAGGTACAGGAACAACATGATAAATAAGAAAGTCATCAACGAACGACAAATCAAGGTACTGTATAATAGACACACAGGATATACGTACCTATCAATTAGCTATCTGGTATAAATTAAAGGCTCAGTTAAAACAAGGACATATGTTACATGATATAAGTATTCGTTCTACGAGATTCTTCTGTACCAAGACACAAACTCTCGGAATGTATCTGTAGGTTGATGAAATGCGAAAAACGAAGAGACATATATAAGTGCATATATTGATGACTACAATCATTGAATTATTATGACACATATCAAACATGCCGTGTATCTGTCAAATAGATATTATACGGTTGTTTTATATTGTTATGACTCGGCAGTGATGCTAGTGGGTAAACGTGTAGAAAACCAGGAGGAAAGCCATAGGAATGTGTCTAAAGTAAGAAAGTGGACGTACCTATGGCACTGACTAACCCTCGCTTGGTAGGGTGCTTGGTGAACCCAAATGAGTTGAAGATGGCGTCGTTGTAAGGTATGATACCAACTCGAACGCGTTCTGGTCCTACGTCAAATGACGACACGACATCTTTAACGAACGTTGTCAGAAACCGGAAACCACAAGTACCAATACTAGAGGAGGAGTCTAAGACAAAAACTACTTCCGCTGTCGTCCCAGCAGCTGCAAAAGGTGAGCAAAGGAGAAAACTAACTATGGTACAAAGTTTTGGCCACATTCAAGTCGTTTTGTTTATTAGGGGTTCGACGTGTGGACAACAATAATGGTCACGAGGGTCAGAGATCATATATAGCTGTTCTGTAGCATGTATCAACTTAACTGTTTGTTAAACGAACACTAATGTTTGTTAATTATTTCTTATCACAATGCAGGGAAGGCAAAAATAATATGATATGATAATGTGCACTTCCTGTCTTGATGAAAAACGTTGTCGGATAATTTTGTAGACAATACTTACCTCTAAAAACACTGTCGAAAGACTTGGATAACTCTTTGTTTGTTGGTGATAGCTTACAGGTGTTGAAAAATGACACTAAGTCTTGCTTCATCAATTTAGACCCATAAGCAGTCTCGTCAAACGCTCGTTCATATTCTGTACAAAAGCACAGTACATAATTAATATGATACATCTATAAGTTAAACTCGAATAACGGATTTAGTATGATAATCTATCAAAAACTTACTAAATTTCTGATCCATGAATTCCTCGATTTCCGCGAGGTCGATGCCACATTGGCCTGTAAGTTCTCCGTACCTAGCCTGGATCCGGATGACCAAGTCTTTGTACTCTGTGATAAACTTCTGCCACGGTGTTCCGTGTTCAAGCACTGCCTGTAATACATCGTACTCCAATAAATCTATTGTTATACATCATACTCCAATAAATCTATGGTTATACATCATACTCCAATAAATCTATTGTTATACATCATACTCCAATAAATCTATTGTTATACATCGTATTCCAATAAATCTATTGTTATACATCGTACTCCAATAAATCTATTGTTATACATCATACTCCAATAAATCTATTGTTATACATCGTACTCCAATAAATCTATGGTTATACATCATACTCCAATAAATCTATTGTTATACATCATATTTCAATAAATCTATTGTTACATCATACTCCAATAAATCTATTGTTATACATCATACTCCAATAAATCTATGGTTATACATCATACTCCAATAAATCTATGGTTATACATCATACTCCAATAAATCTATTGTTATACATCGTACTCCAATAAATCTATTGTTATACATCGTACTCCAATAAATCTATTGTTATACATCGTACTCCAATAAATCTATTGTTATACATCGTACTCCAATAAATATATTGTTATACATCATACTCCAATAAATCTATGGTTATACATCATACTTCAATATATCTATTGTTACATCATACTCCAATAAATCTATGGTTATATATTTACTAAACTCAATCTTTTGGTACATCATACTCCAATAAATCTATTGTTATGCATATGTACATTATAATCCACTAAATCTAATGTTACACAACATAACCAACAAATGTATTGTTATATATCATACGCCTATAATCTATATGTTGGTATGGTGTATATATGGTGTTAGCCTATGTTGGTATGATGTATGTATGGTGTTAGTATATGTTGGTATGGTGTATATATGGTGTTAGTCTACGTTGGTAACTTGGTATGGTGTATATGATGTTAGTCTATGTTGGTATGGTGTTGGTATGGTGTTGGTATGGTGTATATATGGTGTTAGTCTGTGTTGGTATGATGTATATATGGTGTTAGTATATGTTGGTATGATGTATGTATGGTGTTAGTATATGTTGGGTTGGTGGTGTATATTTGGTGCCTGTTGTCTGTAGACTACATTCGTGTACTCTGACCTTCCGTTTGAGTTTCGCCAGGTGGTTCCTGACGTGCCATCCTCGGAACACTTTCTGTATCAGTAGACATGCGTCACGTCTCCTCTGCTTCTCTAATCGGTACGAGTGGTAGTGTCTGTCAACAGGTAATACAGTACTGAACTCTATATAATATACTAATAACTGTTGTTAATTGATGTATTAAAAATAATGCTACACGACCTGATATACCTATATACACCTGCATTTACAATGAAAACTCATTAAAGAACAATTATTTCACGGGAGGTACAATATAACAATATAACAATATTTACGCAAATAGGTCAGCATGTGGTTTATCCCCATTCCGATCGCGTCTGGGAGTAGACTGGTAGTTTCTGTAGGTCTTCGTGGTTGTACGATCTGTGTCAGATCGCCAGGATCTGTAATATACAAACAATCGTTGATTAGGAGGTCATCATCATGACAATAGTTATGACCGTAGATATACCTATTCCCACCATTGTTATGTAAATAAACGTACAATTATTTCCAAGATTGGTAGAAACATTTGAATTACTTGAAATGTTTCAAGGAATCGTGTTTTATTGTTTGAACTTGTTCTTTTCAGAACGTAAATGTTTACACCTTAACTTTTCGCAAATATGGTTCATACTTCGATATTTTCTCACAGATACATCGAAAGACGCAATAGAAAGTGTTTCTGGGTTAAACATCACTGATCAATTAAATTATAAGTCAATGGGTGACGACCTACACATCTATCACTGATCAATTAAATTATAACAGTCAATGGGTGACGACCTACACATCTATCACTGATCAATTAAATTATAACAGTGAATGGTGACCTACACATCTATCACTGATCAATTAAATTATAACTGTCAATGGGTGACGACCTACACCTCTATCACTGATCAATTAAATTATAACAGTCAATGGGTGACGACCTACACATCTATCACTGATCAACTAAATTATAACTGTCAATGTGTGACGACCTACACATCTATCACTGATCAACTAAATTATAACTGTCAATGGGTGACGACCTACACATCTATCACTGATCAACTAAATTATAACAGTCAGACGGTGACGACCTACACATCTATCACTGATCAACTAAATTATAACAGTCAATGGGTGACGACCTACACATCTATCACTGATCAACTAAATTATAACAGTCAATGGGTGACGACCTACACATCTATCACTGATCAACTAAATTATAACAGTCAATGGGTGACGACCTACACATCTATCACTGATCAACTAAATTATAACAGACAATGGGTGACGACCTACACATCTATCACTGATCAACTAAATCATAACTGTCAATGGGTGACGACCTACACATCTATCATTGATCAACTAAATTATAACAGTCAATGGGTGACGACCTACACATCTATCACTGATCAACTAAATTATAACAGTCAATGGGTGACGACCTACACATCTATCACTGATCAACTAAATTATAACAGTCAATGGGTGACGACCTACACATCTATCACTGATCAACTAAATCATAACTGTCAATGGTGACCTACACATCTATCACTGATCAACTAAATTATAACTGTCAATGTGTGACGACCTACACATCTATCACTGATCAACTAAATTATAACTGTCAATGGGTGACGACCTACACATCTATCACTGATCAACTAAATTATAACAGTCAATGGGTGACGACCTACACATCTATCACTGATCAACTAAATTATAACAGTCAATGGGTGACGACCTACACATCTATCACTGATCAACTAAATTATAACAGTCAATGGGTGACGACCTACACATCTATCACTGATCAATTAAATTATAACTGTCAATGGGTGACGACCTACACATCTATCACTGATCAACTAAATTATAACAGTCAATGGGTGACGACCTACACATCTATCACTGATCAACTAAATTATAACAGTCAATGGGTGACGACCTACACATCTATCACTGATCAACTAAATTATAAGTCAACGAGTGACGACCTACACATCTATCACTGATCAACTAAATTATAACAGTCAATGGGTGACGACCTACACATCTATCACTGATCAACTAAATTATAACAGTCAATGGGTGACGACCTACACATCTATCACTGATCAACTAAATTATAACAGTCAATGGGTGACGACCTACACATCTATCACTGATCAACTAAATTATAACAGTCAATGGGTGACGACCTACACATCTATCACTGATCAACTAAATTATAACTGTCAATGGGTGACGACCTACACATCTATCACTGATCAACTAAATTATAACTGTCAATGGGTGACGACCTACACATCTATCACTGATCAACTAAATTATAACAGTCAATGGGTGACGACCTACACATCTATCACTGATCAATTAAATTATAACAGTCAATAGTTGACGACCTACACATCTATCACTGATCAACTAAATTATAACAGTCAATAGTTGACGACCTACACATCTATCACTGATCAACTAAATTATAACAGTCAATAGTTGACGACCTACACATCTATCACTGATCAACTAAATTATAACAGTCAACGAGTGACGACCTACACATCTATCACTGATCAACTAAATTATAACTGTCAATGGGTGACGACCTACACATCTATCACTGATCAATTAAATTATAACAGTCAATGGGTGACGACCTACACATCTATCACTGATCAACTAAATTATAACAGACAATGGGTGACGACCTACACATCTATCACTGATCAACTAAATTATAACAGTCAATGGGTGACGACCTACACATCTATCACTGATCAACTAAATTATAACAGTCAATGGGTGACGACCTACACATCTATCACTGATCAACTAAATTATAACAGTCAATGGGTGACGACCTACACATCTATCACTGATCAACTAAATTATAACAGTAAATAGTTGACGACCTACACATCTATCACTGATCAACTAAATTATAACAGTCAATAGTTGACGACCTACACATCTATCACTGATCAACTAAATTATAACAGTCAATGGGTGACGACCTACACATCTATCACTGATCAACTAAATTATAACAGTCAATGGGTGACGACCTACACATATATCACTGATCAACTAAATTATAACAGTCAATGGGTGACGACCTACACATCTATCACTGATCAACTAAATTATAACAGTCAATGGGTGACGACCTACACATCTATCACTGATCAACTAAATTATAACAGTCAATGAGTGACGACCTACACATCTATCACTGATCAACTAAATTATAACAGTCAATGGGTGACGACCTTCACATCTATCACTGTTCAACTAAATTATAACAGTCAACGAGTGACGACCTACACATCTATCACTGATCAACTAAATTATAACAGTCAAACAGCGACGACCTACACATCTATCACTGATCAATTAAATTATAACAGTCAATGGGTGACGACCTACACATCTATCACTGATCAACTAAATTATAACAACCAATGGGTGACGACCTACACATCTATCACTGATCAACTAAATTATAACAGTCAATGGGTGACGACCTACACATCTATCACTGATCAACTAAATTATAACAGTCAATGGGTGACGACCTACACATCTATCACTGATCAACTTAATTATAACAGACAATGAGTGACGACCTACACATCTATCACTGATCAACTAAATTATAAGTCAATGGGTGACGACCTACACATCTATCACTGGTCAATTAAATTATAACAGTCAATGGGTGACGACCTACACATCTATCACTGATCAACTAAATTATAACGGTCAATGGGTGACGACCTACACATCTATCACTGATCAATTAAACTATAACAGTCAATGGTGACCTACACATCTATCACTGATCAACTAAATTATAACAGTCAAACGGTGACGACCTTCACATCTATCACTGATCAACTAAATTATAACAGTCAAACGGTGACGACCTAAACATCTATCACTGAATACTGACAAAAAAAAACATTTAAAGTTAGACTATGCAGACAAATTTTTTTTCTATAACAATAAAGTAATTTTCCCCGAATATCATGCGTTGTCCTTTAAACTAGTGGAGTAAGACACTGTGACATATGCTCGATATAAAGTTGATGATTAGATGTTTACAACATGCTCAAATAATTTATATTCAGGAAATTAAATAACCGTTGAGAGAGCGTGCCGTTAATTGACCGGATGACTGTATGACTAAGGTCCTAGGCTGTGTTAGAAATCAATAACACCATTAAAATTTAAATTGTAATTAACGCTTCCTTTCGTAATATTTCGAGAGTCTCCAACATTTCAAACATGCACGTATTTTTGTAATTACATTAAGTAACGTCCACAATAGATATATGGTAATTAGCATCACGTGACAGTCAGATGGAATGATAATTGTAACGAACATGCATTGTATGGTAATCCCCTGGGTATCCACGCCGAGAACATAGGTGTCACCACTGTTCTGATCGATTGCTCAGTACTAGGGAATTACTTCTCTTCCATGAAAATTTAACTATTGTTTTTTGTTCCGATTACTTACAAAGTAAAATACAAACATTTGTTTGAGATTTGATGTCATGAAGTATATGGATTTATTGTCACAAGTATATCATTCTTGTCGAATAGTATCTTCGTGATCATGCAAATTTTATAAAATGTTTGTAACCTATGAGAAGATATTGTTTTCTAATTAAATAAACTAAAATAATGAAATGATTTATCGTCAGATAACAATAAATAATAACATTCGCCTCTGTTTTGTTAAATATCACCAACTACCACTGGGACTGTTTTGCGTACAGATATCATCCAGATAAATAAATTATGTCTTCATTCAAAACAAGCCGTCAGTCGTATGAAGTGATCAAGCGAATAAAATGAATTACTAATCATCAATGTGTATTGTGTCCGTGAATACAATGACAGGAACTAATTGTTGTGTGTAACAATGCCTCGTAATTCTATATTAGTATAATCTTCATCAATAACTCAGGTACAATTATTGTGTTCCCCGTATTATTCTGGTTTATCTGTCAAATCAACAATAGACAAGATAAATTACCAGGTTTACTTTGTATTATTACCTTCTACATGTCATACAGTAAAGCACATAAATAAGGCAGCCGATGGAGCTCACCACGTGATCACTGTAATAAAGTTAATAAATAAGGCAGTCGATGGAGCTCACCACGTGATCACTGTAACAAAGTTAATAAATAAGACAGTCGATGGAGCTCACCACGTGATCACTGTAACAAAGTTAATAAATAAGGCAGTCGATGGAGCTCACCACGTGATCATTGTAATAAAGTTAATAAATAAGGCAGTCGATGGACCTCACCACGTGATCACTGTAATAAAGTTAATAAATAAGGCAGTCGATGGACCTCACCACGTGATCACTGTAATAAAGTTAATAAATAAGACAGTCGATGGACCTCACCACGTGATCAGTGTAACAAAGTTAATAAATAAGGTAGTCGATGGACCTCACCACGTGACCACTGTAATAAAGTTAATAAATAAGGCAGTCGATGGACCTCACCACGTGACCACTGTAATAAAGTTAATAAATAAGGCAGTCGATGGACCTCACCACGTGATCATTGTAATGAAGTTAATAAATAAGGCAGTCGATTGACCTCACCACGTGATCACTGTAATAAAGTTAATAAATAAGACAGTCGATGGACCTCACCACGTGACCACTGTAATAAAGTTAATAAATAAGGCAGTCGATGGACCTCACCACGTGATCATTGTAACAAAGTTAATAAAGAAGGCAGTCGATGGACCTCACCACGTGATCACTGTAATAAAGTTAATAAATAAGGCAGTAGATGGACCTCACCACGTGACCACTGTAATCAAGTTAATAAATAAGGCAGTCGTTTGACCTCATCACGTGATCATTGTAATGAAGTTAATAAATAAGGCAGTCGATTGACCTCACCACGTGATCACTGTAATAAAGTTAATAAATAAGGCAGTCGATGGAGCTCACCACGTGATCACTGTAATAAAGTTAATAAATAAGGCAGTCGATTGACCTCACCACGTGATCATTATAATAAAGTTGTTAAATAAGACGGTCGATTGACCTCAACACGTGATCACTGTAACAAAGTTAATAAATAAGGCAGTCGATGGACCTCACCACGTGATCATTGTAATAAAGTTAATAAATAAGGCAGTCGATGGAGCTCACCAACTGATCATTGTTATAAAGTTGATAAATAAGGCAGTCGATGGACCTTAGTAGAAAATACGTCGTTAGGATAAATACGTTGTTTTGATATGATGTTTTGGGGTATAGTTATTTAAGAAGTAATTAACGATGATTCGTTTATTGTTGCAGGATTTACAACGAGGACGAGGATATTTTGCAATTAAATCAATAACGAAGGCCGCAGGCCTGAGTTATCAATTAAAATTGCAAAATATCCGAGTCCAAGTTGTATATCCTGCAATAATACGCGAGTCAAAGTTGATTATTTCTATTCTACCATGTACTGTTTAGTTCTGAGATCTACCTCTTCCTAATAGAAAAACGGCAACGAAACCCCGGGAAATGTGTCGCTACATGGCTGATACAATTCACAAGAAACGATAAGGCGCGCGTGCTAATGAATATTCAAGAGCTGACGTCAATTCCAAGCCAGTTGATGGCAACGTTACGAGAACTTTCGGGGATATCGGCCAGCAATTCATGTAGAAATGCTCTCTAAAGGTTGCCTGTGGAAATTGACCTTACAACATATTGTTTAGCAAAGTCTGCTTTGGGTGGATAGAAATTAACAATCTGGCACATTTCTCCGTTGTACAATACACAGTCTCCGACGTTCAAACGTGTTTGTTTACAAATGCACGATTTTGGAGGGGAAAGATTGTAACAGTCGGGACTCACGAGCGTGTATTATTGACACGAGAGTGGATTACTGGAAAATAATACACGGTTTTAAACCAATCAAAACTGGCGTTGCATAGCAAACGAGGTAGAATGTGATATAATGTTTTGGGTATAGATATGCTATTGTGATATGATGTTTATGGGTATAAATACGTTGCTGTGATATGATGTTTTTGAGTTATAAATACGTTGTTGTGATATGATGTTTATGGGTATAAAAACTTTGTTGTGATATGATGTTTATGGGTATAAAAACTTTGTTGTGGTATGATGTTTTTGAGCTATAAATACGTTGTTGTGATATAATGTTTATGGGTTATAAATACGTTGTTGTGATATGATGTTTTTGAGTTATAAATACGTTTTTATGATATGACGTTTTTGAGTTATAAATACGTTGTTGTGATATAATGTTTTTGGGTATAAATACGTTTTTGTGATATAATGTTTATGGGTTATAAATACGTTGTTGTGATATGATGTTTTTGAGTTATAAATACGTTTTTATGATATGATGTTTTTGAGTTATAAATACGTTGTTGTGATATAATGTTTTTGGGTATAAATACGTTTTTGTGATATAATGTTTTTGGGTATAAATACGTTATTGTGATATGATGTTTTTGAGTTATAAATACGTTGTTGTGATATGATGTTTTTGAGTTATAAAAACTTTGTTGTGATACGATGTTTTTGAGTTATAAATACGTTGCTGTGATATAATATTTTGGGGTATAAATACGTTGTTGTGATATAATGTTTTGGGGTATAAATACGTTGTTGTGATATGATGTTTTTGAGTTATAAATACGTTGTTGTGATATGAGGTTTTGGGTAAAAATACGTTGCTGTGATATAATGTTTTTGGGTATAAATACGTTGTTGTGATATGATGTTTTGGGGTATAAATACGTTGCTGTGATATAATGTTTTTGGGTATAAATACGTTGTTGTGATATGATGTTTTGGGGTATAAATACGTTGTTGTGATATAATGTTTTGGGGTATAAATACGTTGTTGTGATATAATATTTTTGGGTATAAATACGTTGTTGTGATATAATGTTTTGGGGTATAAATACGTTGTTGTGATATAATGTTTTGGGGTATAAATACGTTGTTGTGATACGATGTTTTTGAGTTATAAATACGTTTTTTGTGATATGTTTCGGGGTAAAAAACTTTGTTGTGGCATGATATTTTTTGTTGATTTTATTGTTTAGACACAATCGGATTGGGCACAAGATTTAAACAACTTATACAAATCCAGCTTATTGGTATTAATGCGATGTTGTGATATGTTTTTGGGGGTTATAAAATACGCTGTTGTGATATTTGATAACGAATACATGAACCATTAAAATCTAATTTCAAAATGACTTAATATTGAAAATCATAACGAGACTATCTAATTGTGTTAATAATGACACAGTGCATTCACCTGCTAAACTCAAAGACGCTACACTACGAAAAGGTCAAAAGGTCAACATAGACTGTCAATGAGGAAACCAAACAACGTATTGATCAACATGGTTCGTCTATCCAGGAAATACTGTTAGAATTATATACCCGGAAATAGCGTGCTACTACTAAATGGTTGGATCATTGTGTCCCTACATTAGATTGATATATATCAACGTGTTTGAAATTCACAACAAAACGCATTCAACACACACGAGATTGCACATAACTACGTATACACCACATATTGGTACTTACAGAGAACCCTTGGCATTTGAAGATAACCTGTGAGTAATACAGATATATACAGTTAGTGTATCAGTGTTAAACCTAGAGAAATCCATTGGTTAGTTGGTGAAATGATAACAGTTCTTATATTCACAGAGGATTTTGTCATATTTACTGGATAAAAAAAATGTGTATAAAACTTACCTTGGTTCATGCTGCGAAACTGACGGCGTAGGTGCCGATGACGTCATCTTGTTATATAACCAAATGTTGAAGTCATCTTCCCACAGCCACGTGCCCATTGGGGGAGTCCGGACTTTCGGCTTGTGTTTACTCCTGGAAGTAGCCATACCGACTTAGATAATTCAACCTTGATCTACACCGTGTGGTACTCATACCACGCTGGTAATCGTCCTGTACCAGCGGTTTGGTTCCAGGGATTGGGTATGACAACACAATAACAGTTCTAGATTGGGTATGACAACACAATAACAGTTCTAGATTGGGTATGATAACACAATAACAGTTCTAGATTGTATCTCAGTGAAAGGCTTTTTAATACTTTATTAACACATTATAGTCATAGTGGCTGATATCACCTTGGATGATACAGTATACTGGTATCAGATTAAAAGTCTGGGATACCTGTCTATTGTGACAGAAGGAGCTATCTAAATAATGTATGTTACATAGTACCTATTACAGTGACTCCTTCGTTATTAACATCCGGGGTTTTATTGCTTACATGAATTGTTTTAATTGACAATTATTTCTATTTGACAGTTTATAGACAATACTTATTTCCCCTGACTGTCCACATTAACTTTTCTGGAAGACATTTGGTGTCAGGAGTACTGATGTTTTAATTGTCGATATAATAGCACCTCTCGTGTTGTCATAAATGTTACCATCCAAATATGGAATTATCTGCTCGAGGGAAATTAAAGTAACCAAAGGTGATTTCGATCGTGGATATCTGTAGGCTTACCTTCGAACAGTTAATTGACTTTTTGAATTTTTTAATGACAACACTGGAATAACTCTGATACTTAACCGTTATTCTTTCATCAAGTAAATTTAAGAACATGCCAGTTTAGATTTATTTTAGTAAACCCTGTATTAATACCGCCTCACCTAAGTTCGTAAACATTGCCGTATTTTGAGTTAGTGACAAATTTTCTACTTTTCTTCTTCAGATCTTCCTTATCGATATCCTCCGGCAGGTATGCATCATAGAAGAACTCTGCAATATAAAAGAACCTCAGTACTAATTATGCTACAAATGCTTTACAAAAACCTTCCGAGACAGCAAACCAGTTATAAGTTTGTTTAAAATTGTGATGTCAGGGATTTGTCTTCACCGGAGCCTATCCAACTCGAACAATGGGTCGCTAGGTATAACGCGTAGCTTTTAGATATCCAACATCCTTTTATTAGTCAACCACCTTCTACTACGTACTAAACATCAAGAATAAACTTAAACATGTCAAAGTCTACACGAAAATACAGCATCATGGACAAAGGACACACCAAACAGTGGGAACGATAACAAGGACAAAGGACACACCAAACAGTGGGAACGATAACAAGGACAAAGGACACACCAAACAGTGGGAACGATAACAAGGACACACCAAACAGTGGGAACGATAACAAGGACACACCAAACAGTGGGAACGATAACAAGGACAAAGGACACACCAAACAGTGGGAACGATAACAAGGTCAAAGGACACACCAAACAGTGGGAACGATAACAAGGACAAAGGACACACCAAACAGTGGGAACGATAACAAGGACAAAGGACACACCAAACAGTGGAAACGATAACAAGGACAAAGGACACACCAAACAGTGGGAACGATAACAAGGACAAAGGACACACCAAACAGTGGGAACGATAACAAGGACAAAGGACACACCAAACAGTGGGAACGATAACAAGGACAAAGGACACACCAAACAGTGGGAACGATAACAAGGACAAAGGACACACCAAACAGTGGGAACGATAACAAGGACAAAGGACACACCAAACAGTGGGAACGATAACAAGGACAAAGGACACACCAAACAGTGGGAACGATAACAAGGACAAAGGACACACCAAACAGTGGGAACGATAACAAGGACAAAGGACACACCAAACAGTGGGAACGATAACAAGGACAAAGGACACACCAAACAGTGGGAACGATAACAAGGACACACCAAACAGTGGGAACGATAACAAGGACACACCAAACAGTGGGAACGATAACAAGGACAAAGGACACACCAAACAGTGGGAACGATAACAAGGACACACCAAACAGTGGGAACAATAACAAGGACACACCAAACAGTGGGAACGATAACAAGGACAAAGGACACACCAAACAGTGGGAACGATAACAAGGACAAAGGACACACCAAACAGTGGGAACGATAACAAGGACACACCAAACAGTGGGAACGATAACAAGGGCACACCAAACAGTGGGAACGATAACAAGGACAAAGGACACACCAAACAGTGGGAACGATAACAAGGACACACCAAACAGTGGGAACGATAACAAGGACACACCAAACAGTGGAACGATAACAAGAACACACCAAACAGTGGAACGATAACAAGGACAAAGGACACACCAAACAGTCGGAACGATAACAAGGACAAAGGACACACCAAACAGTCGGAACGATAACAAGGACACACCAAACAGTGGGAACGATAACAAGAACACACCAAACAGTGGAACGATAACAAGGACAAAGGACACACCAAACAGTGGGAACGATAACAAGGACAAAGGACACACCAAACAGTGGGAACGATAACAAGGACACACCAAACAGTGGGAACGATAACAAGGACAAAGGACACACCAAACAGTGGGAACGATAACAAGGACAAAGGACACACCAAACAGTGGGAACGATAACAAGAACAAAGGACACACCAAACAGTGGGAACGATAACAAGGACACACCAAACAGTGGGAACGATAACAAGGACACACCAAAAAGTGGGAACAATAACAAGGGCACACCAAACAGTGGGAACGATAACAAGGACAAAGGACACGGCAAACAGTGGGAACGATAACAAGGGCACACCAAACAGTGGGAACGATAACAAGGACAAAGGACGCACCAAACAGTGGGAACGATAACCAGGACAAAGGACACACCAAACAGTGGGAACGATAACAAGGACACACCAAACAGTGGGAACGATAACAAGGACACACCAAACAGTGGGAACGATAACAAGGACAAAGGAAACACCAAACAGTGGGAACGATAACAAGAACAAAGGACGCACCAAACAGTGGGAACGATAACAAGGACAAAGGACACATCAAACATAGCTGAACATCTCTATAACAATGCCATAAAATAAGAATATTTTATACCATCATAAACAACACATTCCTAGTTAATCAATAAACCTTTCTAACATGTATAGTTTTACAATTCACTTGGGAGCAATGAAAACAAGGCTATTTATTCTTTACATTTAATCGAGGCATGTCCAATATTGGCGTTTTGATAACATCATAAACTTTGAAACGAGGCCCCGTATTAACATTTGTTAAATGGCTAGGACATGTACGTGTAGATTATTAGTTTCTACTCGCCTTCAGTATTTTTTACTTTCATTTTCATTAAAGATATCACGAGTGCAGCTAGCTATGAGAGGTCCGATATTGTTCAGCGTACCTAGAACCCTCACATGAAACCGTAACACGTTAGATCAGGTACATTTAATACAGGGTTATATCGGGTACAATAATACAGGGTTATATCGGGTACATTAATACAGGGTTATATCGGGTACAATAATACAGGGTTATATCGGGGACAATAATACAGGGTTATATCGGGTACAATAATACAGGGTTATATCGAGTACAATAATACAGGGTTATATCGGGTACAATGATACAGGGTTATATCGGGTACAATAATACAGGGTTATATCGGGTACAATAATACAGGTTTATATCGGGTACATTAATACAGGGTTATATCGGGGACAATAATACAGGGTTATATCGGGTACATTAATACAGGGTTATATCGGGTACAATAATACAGGGTTATATCGGGTACAATAATACAGGGTTATATCGGGTACATTAATACAGGGTTATATCGGGGACATTAATACAGGGTTATATCGGGTACAATAATACAGGGTTATATCGGGTACAATAATACAGCGTTATATCGGGTACAATAATACAGGGTTATATCGGGTACAATAATACAGGGTAATATCGGGTACAATAATACAGGGTTATATCGGGTACATTAATACAGGGTTATATCGGGTACATTAATACAGGGTTATATCGGGGACATTAATACAGGGTTATATCGGGTACAATAATACAGGGTAATATCGGGTACAATAATACAGGGTAATATCGGGTACAATAATACAGGGTTATATCGGGTACATCAATACAGGGTTATATCGGGTACATTAATACAGGGTTATATCGGGTACATTAATACAGGGTTATATCGGGGACATTAATACAGGGTTATATCGGGTACAGTAATACAAGGTTATATCGGGTACAATAATACAGGGTTATATCGGGTACATTAATACAGGGTTATATCGGTTACAATAATACAGCGTTATATCGGGTACAATAATACAGCGTTATATCGGGTACAATAATACAGGGTTATATCGGGGACAATAATACAGGGTTATATCGGGTACAATAACACAGGGTTATATCGGGTACAATAATACAGGGTTATATCGGGTACATTAATACAGGGTTATATCGGGTACATTAATACAGGGTTATATCGGGGACAATAATACAGGGTTATATCGGGTACATTAATACAGGGTTATATCGGGTACATTAATACAGGGTTATATCGGGTACAATAATACAGGGTTATATCGGGTACAATAATACAGGGTTATATCGGGTACAATAATACAGGGTTATATCGAGTACATTAATACAGGGTTATATCGGGTACAATAATACAGGGTTATATCGGGTACAATAATACAGGGTTATATCGGGTACATTAATACAGGGTTATATCGGGTACAATAATACAGGGTTATATCGGGTACATTAATACAGGGTTATATCGGGTACATTAATACAGGGCTATATCGGGTACAATAATACAGGGTTATATCGGGTACAATAATACAGGGTTATATCGGGTACAATAATACAGGGTTATATCGGGTACAATAATACAGGGTTATATCGGGTACAATAATACAGGGTTATATCGGGTACAATAATACAGCGTTATATCGGGTACATTAATACAGGGTTATATCGGGTACAATAATACAGGGTTATATCGGGTACAATAATACAGGGTTATATCAGGTACAATAATACAGCGTTATATCGGGTACAATAATACAGGGTTATATCGGGTACATTAATACAGGGTTATATCGGGTACAATAATACAAGGTTATATCGGGGACAATAATACAGGATTATATCGGGGACAATGATACAGGGTTATATCGGGTACATTAACACGGGAGGCTGAAGTTGGTTTCGACTTCCGAGTTCCGTTTAATCCTTAAAGAAAATATTCTACGTACTTTATCTCAATATGAGACCCGAATCTGAAAAAGAAATAATATATATGTCAATGGGTACAAAGACATTTATTAGTCACGTATAAACTTTAAGGGACTTGGTCCTAGTTTCCAGTTCCGTTTAAGAAAAACGGAACTAGGAAACAGTTCCAAAGTTTCGTTTAAGATAACTAGGAACCAGTTCCAAAGTTCCGTTTAAGATAACTAGGAACCAGTTCCAAAGTTCCGTTTAAGATAACTGGGAACCAGTTCCGAGTTCCGTTTAAGATAACTAGGAACCAGTTCCGAGTTCCGTTTAAGATAACTAGGAAACAGTTCCGAGTTCCGTTTAAGATAACTAGGAACCAGTTCCAAAGTTCCGTTTAAGATAACTAGGAACCAGTTCCGAGTTCCGTTTAAGATAACTAGGAACCAGTTCCGAGTTCCGTTTAAGTAAACAGGAATCTCTCAAGCATGACATAACGTCTGTAAAGTAAAATATGACGTCCTTTATATACGGCAGCTGGTGATGTCATGTAAACGCGTGTTGACATCGCAAATATAAGGATGTCAATTCCAACGCCACAAAATAACAAACACAGACAAAGTGTTCCCCATCGCAAGTGTTTCATTGTCTGTGACATAAAGTAGGTGGCTATCTCCCGATAAACTAGGAAAGTACGCGGGCCATCTTCAACCTTAACACGTCCGGAACAAACATTCATATTGTGACGGTTAGACCAGGAAAGCACGCGGGCCATCTTCAACCTTAACACGTCCGGAACAAACATTCATATTGTAACGGTTAGACCAGGAAAGCTCGCGGGCCATCTTCAACCTTAACACGTCCGGAACAAACATTCATATTGTGACGGTTAGACCAGGAAAGCACGCGGGCCATCTTCAACCTTAACACGTCCTGAACAAACATTCATATTGTGACGGATCATTGCAATACGGCAGCAGTTGATTAGACGCTACTTCAACGTTGAAGAGCGTGTTTCTGGTTGGAAACCCTGAATAAGCAGTGCGTCACAGGAAGGAGTCTGAATATTACTACATCTCTTCACTGATCAGCTAAAATGTGCCCAGTCAACATATAAAAGCCATGCCGTTGTGTGACGACACTTTGCTGAGTTTTGTTATGTTAAGGAGCAACACAGTGTGATATAGCACATTTACATGAGGATATTCTGGTTTCTTTGTGGAATTATAATTCTAAGATATTTTCTAATTCTATGATATGTGATGGTAACATTCCGATATTATATCACAATCCCCATCAAGTAGCCGGTTCAGTTTTCTCTGACCCGGTGATCCGACTTCAGGTAATGATACAATGATGTATATACCTGGACACGTGGACTAAAGCTCTAGTTTGCCTTCCACATCGTCCAGTTCGCCACCAAGCTTATTCAAAATGTATAGAGTAAAATACATTAATCTTAAAAACAGGTTAGTGTATAGAGAATAATCGGTATAAAGTGTATAGAGAATAATCGGTATAAAGTGTATAGAGAATAATCGGTATAAAGTGTATAGAGAATAATCGGTATAAAGTGTATAGAGAATAATCGGTATAAAGTGTATAGAGAATAATCGGTATAAAGTGTATAGAGAATAATCGGTATAAAGTGTATAGAGAATAATCGGTATAAAGTGTATAGAGAATAATCGGTATAAAGTGTATAGAGAATAATCGGTATAAAGTGTATAGAGAATAATCGGTATAAAGTGTATAGAGAATAATCGGTATAAAGTGTATAGAGAATAATCGGTATAAAGTGTATAGAGAATAATCGGTATAAAGTGTATAGAGAATAATCGGTATAAAGTGTATAGAGAATAATCGGTATAAAGTGTATAGAGAATAATCGGTATAAAGTGTATAGAGAATAATCGGTATAAAGTGTATAGAGAATAATCGGTATAAAGTGTATAGAGAGTAATCGGTATAAAGTGTATAGAGAATAATCGGTATAAAGTGTATAGAGAATAATCGGTATAAAGTGCAAATGGGCTGATGTTAATTACACTCAAAACCATGTTCCGGACTGATGGCTTTATATCGATTTTTAAGAAAACAAAATCGTTTAGTGGAATATTTTGAATAATTGATGTATCGCCAGGCATCATAACTTTGTTGTGTTATCTGTGTATGATGATGTCAAATTCATTCAATGTCCTACATTTCAACAGGTCATCAGAGAACCCGGATATATTGGCCAGTAACTCATTGTACCTTAACGTTGTTGGGGTCAGAACCTCGTCTAGTTACGTGTACAGTATTGATATGTTTTTATTTATAACAGATTTCATACAAACCTGTATATTAACCTATAATCCTAAAAAGATCAGTATTGGACTGCTTTCTGATCATTATGATAGCCCACTTCAATAAAGAAAAATAATTAGCAGCACGCTGTTTTATTTTGTACTACCGATCTAATGCTGAACTAGAGTATTGTTTAATTCGACTTAATTTTACCGCCTTTCTTATAACTGCCATTTACATGGATGAAGAATGGGAGGATTGCCAGACATTCAAATACATTAATTTATGTAATATGAAGATATGTCCAAATTCTACAAGCGATCTAAATAAACTAATGGCTAGTTTCAGTCGATATAACAGAATACAACCTTATTCCTATAACAGAATACAACCTTATTCCTATAACAGAATACAACCTTATTCCTATAACAAAATACAACCTTATTCCTATAACAGAATACAACCTTATTCCTATAACAAAATACAACCTTATTCCTATAACAGAATACAACCTTATTCCTATAACAGAATACAACCTTTAATATTCTATGAAGAAATCATTTCTACAGTTTTGAGGTTTGTTTTACATTACTGGACGAAGTTGACGCCATACCGTTTGTCTTAGACTACTATTGACGTACATGGTAAGATAAAGCTAGACTCTAGTAATCTTTACTTTTCAAATAACCCAACATCAATAAAGACTCTGGTAAATAATATTTAATTTGACACAATGACAATAGACAATACTGACGTACAAACGAAATCGTAATTCAAAGTCGAAAAAAGGGAGGAAAACACAGACAAAATGTAGATTATAACTGGGACCCTGATTAATGTGAAACGAGAATTGTCTGGACTTGACCTAGCCTCATGCGGTAATTGTCCTCAATTTGACCTAGATTCACACGGCGGGTGTCGACGATTTGACTTAGATTCACACGGCGGGGGTCGTCGATTTGACCTAGATTCACACGGCGGGTGTCGTCGATTTGACCTAGATTCACACGGCGGGTGTCGTCGATTTGACCTAGATTCACACGGCGAGTGTCGTCGATTTGACCTAGATTCACACGGCGGGTGTACGCTTCCACTTGGTCTGATACAACGTGTACTTTTTCAAGGGCTTTGATGTTGATATATGTCGATATAAAATTAGAATAACAATTTCGTTCATTCATGCCAATAATGTTGTTTTTAATATTGTCGTTACTCTTATCTACTACTATAATGTCATCAGTTTTCATGTCATGCTAATTGATATGATATGATATAATACCGGTCATATCAATAATTTTTATCGTGATGACAATGAAAGAAGCTCAATTAGTTTTCTTTCCTGATATTTTCCCCAACTTGTAATATTATCACAAAAAGATAAAAACAAAAAAAAACAAAAAAAAACTTCTCCTTCAACCTTACCGCGTCAAAGTACCCGGGTATAACGAGTCATACCAATCAACATGATAAGGCACTATGAGCACCAGGGACCGTCCTCTAAAACTACACGTATTATAGGACAGATTGTTCTATAGCAGATGGGTAACCCTCTCACACAAACAAAACGCTGACTACACTCGATTATCTAATAATGGACGGAGTCATGTAGGCGGTAAACCTAGCAATGGACGGAGTCATGTAGGCTGTAAACCTTGCAATGGACGGAGTCATGTAGGCGGTAAACCTAGCAATGAACGGAGTCATGTAGGCGATAAACCTAGCAATGGACGGAGTCGTGTAGGCGGTAAACCAAGCAATGGACGGAGTCATGTAGGCGATAAACCTAGCAATGGGCGGAGTCATGAAGGCGATAAACCTAGCAATGGACGGAGTCATGTAGACGGTAAACCTAGCAATGGGCGGAGTCGTGTAGGCGTTAAACCTAGCAATGGACGGAGTCATGTAGACGGTAAACCTATCAATGGACGGAGTCATGTAGGCGGTAAACCTAGCAATGGACGGAGTCATGTAGGCGATAAACCTAGCAATGGACGGAGTCGTGTAGGCGTTAAACCTAGCAATGGACGGAGTCATGTAGACGGTAAACCTATCAATGGACAGAGTCATGTAGGCGTTAATTTAGCAATGGGCAGAGTCGTGTAGGCGGTAAACATAGCAATGGACGGAGTCATGTAGGCGATAAACCTAGCAATGGACGGAGTCATGTAGGCGGTAAACCTAGCAATGGGCGGAGTCATGTAGGCGGTAAACCTAGCAATGGACGGAGTCATGTAGGCAGTAAATCTAGCAACGGTCTGAGTCATGTAGGCGGTAAACCTAGCAATGGGCGGAGTCATGTAGGCGATAAACCTAGCAACGGTCTGAGTCATGTAGGCGGTAAACCTAGCAATGGGCAGAGTCGTGTAGGCGATAAACCTATCAATGGACGGAGTCATGTAGGCGGTAAACCTTGCAATGGACGGAGTCATGTAGGCAATAAACCTATCAATGGACGGAGTCATGTAGGCGGTAAATCTAGCAATGGGCAGAGTCGTGTAGGCGGTAAACCTATCAATGGACGGAGTCATGTAGGCGATAAACCTAGCAATGAACGGAGTCATGTAGGCGGTAAACCTTGCAATGGACAGAGTCGTGTAGGCGGTAAACCTATCAATGGACGGAGTCGTGTAGGCGGTAAACCTTGCAATAGACGGAGTCATGTAGGCGGTAAACCTAGCAATGGACGGAGTCATGTAGGCGGTAAACCTTGCAATGGACAGAGTCGTGTAGGCGGTAAACCTATCAATGGACGGAGTCATGTAGGCGGTAAACCTAGCAATGGACGGAGTCATGTAGGCGGTAAACCTAGCAATGGGCAGAGTCATGTAGGCGGTAAACCAAGTAATGAACGGAGTCATGTAGGCGGTAAACCTAGCAATGGGCAGAGTCTAACTGCATGCGTCCAATAAAAAACAGAAGTTCACACAAGTTAATGGGATCTACCAATTACAGTTATGTAAAATGTATTATCTACACTGGTGTGAAAAAATATTTCTAAATTCTAATCAATCTTAACACAGAAAACGTACCTGGATTAGACTTCCTAACAGGTTTGTCATCTAGAATACCCTCCTGGTATCTAGTATCCTGTCGTCGTTTGATCTGATTTGTCAGAGACGTTATAAGGATGTTGAACAGTGGTTGTTGGGCCATCTTACTGACGCCATACGTCTTACAGAACTAGTCGGTATGTTGATTACATACCCATATATCATAATCCTCGTCGTCATCACAGGATTATTATGTTTTTACATTGTGGTGGACAGTTTCAACCTAGTTAATTATTTATTTTTGTGGTTGCCATTATATGAGTTTCAAACGTTTAACCCGTTTTAACACAATGGTACCTATGCCTTATTATACTGAGAAAAGGCATTGTAACAATGGCCAGACTCTCTTTGACATCCACCATTGTGACGGAGAGTAGAGGAATTGGAGGAGTATGGTGGGAAAAGGTAAGCAACTGTTAATTAGCAATATTAATGCCATAGTTCATGCACAAGAAGTATTGATTCTAAGATCGCGGAGGAGACATTAGTAACACTTGTCAACACCCAGCATCAAAGTCCTCGGACCTATTACCGTGTCATTTAAGGGTGTGGTGGTATTACATTACGTATAATATGTAACACGCCCCGCCGATTGTAGGTACGGTTCAATGATAATGATATACATAAGAGATATGATCCGAGTCAAGTACGCTGTTTAAGCCCGAACGGTGAAATAAATAAATCAGACATGAGTATTTCATCATTAAGAAGTCAAATGAAATTTTGAGGCATAATCTAAAGATTAGCGACATTTCAAACAAATGTCGCTACAGTGTAGCTGTCACATTACACGAACATCTACCAGATATTTCTTCACATAATACCGCCTTCATATGCATTTACTTTATAATTTACTCTTATCATTAAACAAAAAACCGTAACATAAAATGTTATGCATACATTTATTTATTATTCAGCCCTTCATAAACTGAGGTGTTGATGTTTGCCCTTGCTACCTTCTACTTTTCTTGTTTTCATGATATTCAGCTTATGTTTTGGTATGTTCTATGTTGTCATTCGTATGAGATCATACGTAATTCCAAGCTTTATATTTGCAAAATAAGTTCGTCAAGTTTTTCATATGTGCTATTCCGTTTCATTCAATAATTTTCAGTTTTTAATTGAATTATATCGTAGGATTATAGGTTAATATACAGGTTTGTATGAAATCTGTTATAAATAAAAACATATCAATACTGTACACGTAACTAGACGAGGTTCTGACCCCAACAACGTTAAGGTACAATGAGTTATATAGTTAGTTATCATGGTTCATACGTTTCTTGTTCTTGTTGATGAAGCAGTTCCGTGACCTCAGATTCTCAACCTTTAGTTCCTGTAATCTTGTTTGATGATAATATGTATTATTTTTAGTATAAAAGTCACGACACTACAAATTAAGTTATCATATCAGTCTTCTTTATGAAATGGCAACTTGGTATCAACATGTATAGGAAAATTCATGATTAAGACGGCTATGGAATGGAAAATGACAGACACAATCTAGTAATAGGTTTAGTCATGTAGCCGACAGTAACCAACTAGAACAAAGACGTTACAATTGATTTTTATATGGAATGAAGGGCTGATATATGAGACAGCAGTCAGTAATAGTTGTAGCCAACCCTCGTCTTAATGTAGACAATAATCATAGCTAACCCTAGTCTTAATGTAGACAATAATCATAGCCAACCCTCGTCTTAATCTAGACAATAATCATAGCCAACCCTAGTCTTAATCTAGACAATGATCATAGCCAACCCTCGTCTTAATCTAGACAATAATCATAGCCAACCCTCGTCTTAATCTAGACAATAATCATAGCCAACCCTAGTCTTAATCTAGACAATAATCATAGCCAACCCTCGTCTTAATCTAGACAATAATCATAGCCAACCCTAGTCTTAATCTAGACAATGATCATAGCCAACCCTAGTCTTAATCTAGACAATAATCATAGCCAACCCTAGTCTTAATCTAGACAATAGTTGTTCCAGTCCTACTCCTAATATAGACAATAGTCATAGCCCTAGTACTAATCTAGACAATTATAGCTAACCTTTGTCCTAATATAGACAACGAATGTAGCCAATTCTAGCCCTAAACAAAACAATAATTGTAACAAACAAGTTACAACAATACACCACTGGTTTATTTTGTTTACTCATGATGTTTACTGAACCGTCACTTGGAGTATCATCAACCAAAATCAATTAAAATACGACTGGTACAATATATTGTACTGGTATGGATGTTGTGAGACCACTACGTATATAATATAAATGTATATAATTGATTGGGAACTCTGACAGTGACAGGTAAATTGATGATACATTTCCCTACCAGATGAGTAAAACATGTTGGATAAAAGTGTGAACGTTTAAATCAAAACATGTGTTGCTCAATGTATAATATTTGTGATGAAGTAGATGTATAGCGTGATTGGCTTTACTGATCAGGTGTGACGTCAACCTTAAATCTATTGTTTTGAAACACATCATTTATGGGTTCTGGTTGTGGACTGACTGCTACGCATAATATATGACGCACTCAGCCGCAGAAACAATACTAATGTATTAAATATACATTATTAGAATGTGTATACGACACCTGTAATCGTACCTGTAATACATACATTATATATACGACACCTGTAATCGTACCTGTAATACATACATTATATATACGACACCTGTAATCGTACCTGTATGATACAAAAATTATATATACGACACCTGTAATCGTACCTGTAATACATACATTATATATACGACACCTGTAATCGTACCTGTAATACATACATTATATATACGACACCTGTAATCGTACCTGTAATACATACATTATATATACGACACATGTAATCGTACCTGTATGATACATACATTATATATACGACACCTGTAATCGTACCTGTAATACATACATTATATATACGACACCTGTAATCGTACCTGTATGATACATACATTATATATACGACACCTGTATAATACATACATTATATATACGACACCTGTTATCGTACCTGTATGATACATACATTATATATACGACACCTGTAATCGTACCTGTATGATACATTATATATACACCTGTAATCGTACCTGTATGATACATACATTATATATACGACACCTGTAATCGTACCTGTAATACATACATTATATATACGACACCTGTAATCGTACCTGTATGATACATACATTATATATACGACACCTGTAATCGTACCTGTAATACATACATTATATATACGACACCTGTAATCGTACCTGTATGATACATACATTATATATACGACACCTGTAATCGTACCTGTATGATACATACATTATATATACGACACCTGTAATCGTACCTGTAATACATACATTATATATACGACACCTGTAATCGTACCTGTAATACATACATTATATATACGACACCTGTAATCGTACCTGTAATACATACTTTATATATACGACACCTGTAATCGTACCTGTATGATACATACATTATATATACGACACCTGTAATCGTACCTGTAATACATACATTATATATACGACACCTGTAATCGTACCTGTAATACATACATTATATATACGACACCTGTGATCGTACCTGTAATACATACATTATATATACGACATCTGTAATCGTACCTGTATGATACATACATTATATATACGACACATGAAATCGTACCTGTATTACATACATTATATATACGACACCTGTAATCGTACCTGTATGATACATACATTATATATACGACACCTGTAATCGTACCTGTAATACATACATTATATATACGACACCTGTAATCGTACCTGTAATACATACATTATATATACGACACCTGTAATCGTACCTGTATGATACATACATTATATATACGACACCTGTAATCGTACCTGTAATACATACATTATATATACGACACCTGTAATCGTACCTGTATGATACATACATTATATATACGACACCTGTAATCGTACCTGTAATACATACATTATATATACGACACCTGTAATCGTACCTGTAATACATACATTATATATACGACACCTGTAATCGTACCTGTATGATACATACATTATATATACGACACATGTAATCGTACCTGTATAATACATACATTATATATACGACACCTGTAATCGTACCTGTAATACATACATTATATATACGACACCTGTAATCGTACCTGTAATACATACATTATATATACGACACCTGTAATCGTACCTGTAATACATACTTTATATATACGACACCTGTAATCGTACCTGTATGATACATACATTATATATACGACACCTGTAATCGTACCTGTAATACATACATTATATATACGACACCTGTAATCGTACCTGTAATACATACATTATATATACGACACCTGTGATCGTACCTGTAATACATACATTATATATACGACACCTGTAATCGTACCTGTATGATACATACATTATATATACGACACATGAAATCGTACCTGTATTACATACATTATATATACGACACCTGTAATCGTACCTGTATGATACATACATTATATATACGACACCTGTAATCGTACCTGTAATACATACATTATATATACGACACCTGTAATCGTACCTGTAATACATACATTATATATACGACACCTGTAATCGTACCTGTATGATACATACATTATATATACGACACCTGTAATCGTACCTGTAATACATACATTATATATACGACACCTGTAATCGTACCTGTATGCTACATACATTATATATACGACACCTGTAATCGTACCTGTAATACATACATTATATATACGACACCTGTAATCGTACCTGTAATACATACATTATATATACGACACCTGTAATCGTACCTGTATGATACATACATTATATATACGACACATGTAATCGTACCTGTATAATACATACATTATATATACGACACCTGTATAATACATACATTATATATACGACACCTGTAATCGTACCTGTAATACATACATTATATATACGACACCTGTAATCGTACCTGTAATACATACATTATATATACAACACCTGTAATCGTACCTGTATGATACATACATTATATATACGACAACTGTAATCGTACCTGTATAATACATACATTATATATACGACACCTGTAATCGTACCTGTAATACATACATTATATATACGACACCTGTAATCGTACCTGTATAATACATACATTATATATACGACACCTGTAATCGTACTTGTATGATATATACATTATATATACGACACCTGTAATCGTACCTGTGTGATACATACATTATATATACGACACCTGTAATCGTACCTGTATGATACATACATTATATATACGACACCTGTAATCGTACCTGTATGATACATACATTATATATACGACACCTGTAATCGTACCTGTATAATACATACACTATATATACGACACCTGTAATCGTACCTGTATGATACATACATTATATATACGACACCTGTAATCGTACCTGTATGATACATACATTATATATACGACACCTGTAATCGTACCTGTATGATACATACATTATATATACGACACCTGTAATCGTACCTGTAATACATACATTATATATACGACACCTGTAATCGTACCTGTAATATATCCATTATATATACGACACCTGTAATCGTACATGTATGATACGTACATTATATATACGACACCTGTGATCGTACCTGTATGATACATACATTATATATACGACACCTGTAATCGTACCTGTATAATACATACATTATATATACGACACCTGTATAATACATACATTATATATACGACACTTGTAATCGTACCTGTAATACATACATTATATATACGACACCTGTAATCGTACCTGTATAATAAATACATTATATATACGACACCTGTAATCGTACCTGTATGATACATACATTATATATACGACACCTGTAATCGTACCTGTAATACATACATTATATATACGACACCTGTAATCGTACCTGTATGATACATACATTATATATACGACACCTGTAATCGTACCTGTAATACATACATTATATATACGACACCTGTAATCGTACCTGTATGATACATACATTATATATACGACACCTGTAATCGTACCTGTATGATACATACATTATATATACGACACCTGTAATCGTACCTGTATAATACATACATTATATATACGACACCTGTAATCGTACCTGTAATACATACATTATATATACGACACCTGTAATCGTACCTGTATGATACATACATTATATATACGACACCTGTAATCGTACCTGTATGATACATACATTATATATACGACACCTGTAATCGTACCTGTAATATATACATTATATATACGACACCTGTAATCGTACCTGTAATACATACATTATATATACGACACCTGTAATCGTACCTGTATGATACATACATTATATATACGACACCTGTAATCGTACCTGTATGATACATACATTATATATACGACACCTGTAATCGTACCTGTATGATACATACATTATATATACGACACCTGTAATCGTACCTGTATGATACATATATTATATATACGACACCTGTAATCGTACCTGTATGATACATACATTATATATACGACACCTGTAATCGTACCTGTATGATACATACATTATATATACGACACCTGTAATCGTACCTGTATGATACATACATTATATATACGACACCTGTAATCGTACCTGTATGATACATACATTATATATACGACACCTGTAATCGTACCTGTATGATACATACATTATATATACGACACCTGTAATCGTACCTGTTATACATACATTATATATACGACACCTGTAATCGTACCTGTATGATACATACATTATATATACGACACCTGTAATCGTACCTGTATGATACATACATTATATATACGACACCTGTAATCGTACCTGTATTACATACATTATATATACGACACCTGTAATCGTACCTATAATACATACATTATATATACGACACCTGTAATCGTACCTATAATACATACATTATATATACGACACCTGTAATCGTACCTGTATGATACATACATTATATATACGACACCTGTAATCGTACCTGTAATACATACATTATATATACGACACCTGTAATCGTACCTGTATGATACATACATTATATATACGACACCTGTAATCGTACCTGTAATACATACATTATATATACGACACCTGTAATCGTACCTGTATGATACATACATTATATATACGACACCTGTAATCGTACCTGTAATACATACATTATATATACGACACCTGTAATCGTACCTGTAATATATACATTATATATACGACACCTGTAATCGTACCTGTATGATACATACATTATATATACGACACCTGTAATCGTACCTGTATGATACATACATTATATATACGACAACTGTAATCGTACCTGTATAATACATACATTATATATACGACACCTGTATAATACATACATTATATATACGACACTTGTAATCGTACCTGTAATACATACATTATATATACGACACCTGTAATCGTACCTGTATGATACATACATTATATATACGACACCTGTAATCGTACCTGTTATACATACATTATATATACGACACCTGTAATCGTACCTGTATAATACATACATTATATATACGACACCTGTAATCGTACCTGTATGATACATACATTATATATACGACACCTGTAATCGTACCTGTATGATACATACATTATATATACGACAACTGTAATCGTACCTGTATGATACATACATTATATATACGACACCTGTAATCGTACCTGTAATACATACATTATATATACGACACCTGTAATCGTACCTGTAATACATACATTATATATACGACACCTGTAATCGTACCTGTATGATACATACATTATATATACGACACCTGTAATCGTACCTGTATGATACATACATTATATATACGACACCTGTAATCGTACCTGTATGATAGATACATTATATATACGACACCTGTAATCGTACCTGTAATACATACATTATATATACGACACCTGTAATCGTACCTGTAATACATACATTATATATACGACACCTGTAATCGTACCTGTATGATACATACATTATATATACGACACCTGTAATCGTACCTGTATGATACATACATTATATATACGACACCTGTAATCGTACCTGTATGATATACATTATATATACGACACCTGTAATCGTACCTGTATGATACATACATTATATATACGACACCTGTAATCGTACCTGTATGATACATACATTATATATACGACACCTGTAATCGTACCTGTATGATACATACATTATATATACGACACCTGTAATCGTACCTGTATGATACATACATTATATATACGACACCTGTAATCGTACCTGTATAATACATACATTATATATACGACACCTGTAATCGTACCTGTAATACATACATTATATATACGACACCTGTAATCGTACCTGTAATACATACATTATATATACGACACCTGTAATCGTACCTGTATGATACATACATTATATATACGACACCTGTAATCGTACCTGTATGATACATACATTATATATACGACACCTGTAATCGTACCTGTATGATACATTCATTATGTATACTTTCAGTTGCAAAACCCGTATTATTAACCGTAAATATTATCTTTTATCACTTTTACATTTTGCATTAATATTATTTCTATCTAACTTATTGTGTTATGGAAAGATCTGAAATTTGTTTACGGTGTTTACTTAACGATGGATAGATTTTAATTAATGAGTTACATATCAAGTGAGATTATAACTGTTACCTGAGTCGTAGCCTTTACTTTGTGACACGGATTGGGACGACTCCGTCCATGGCTTCCGTCGGTTAACGCGTTGTTGGCGCCTCATGTCGAGTTGTTGATATAGTCTCATATCTTTCTCACTGTCCCGGAAAAAAGCAGGAAGACTCTGGGGACGAGTGGACTTCCGGTCAAAATTAACAGACGAACTGACCAAAGCATTCGAAGACGAGTCCGGCGCCTCAGACTGAATGTATAAACATTTTAATGACCGTATACATGTGTATGATCATTGTATTGACTGATAAAATTAAGGTAATTGGTCATGATTATGCTTCTTTTTCGATACCCAATTCACTCTAAAGCATTACCAATGGCAGTCATTTCGATACACAGTTTTTTATTGTTAAGATATACCAAGTATACTATGAAATCAAAGGAGTCTAAATTAGTGTACACTGTAAAGTATGTATGTTTACCTTGATTAGACGATTAAGGCGTTTGTCGTTGCGTTGTCTTGGTGTGTCATCCTCCAAGTCCTGCCCGTTGTAGATAGATTCCATTGAGGCTCGAGAAGTTGGTATTCTCGCGTCATATTTCTGGAACACATCAAGGCTAGCGTGGGATCCATTGATGGCGTTATTAGATGTCCGGGGTGTCCGTCTAGGTTTACGAGGAGTGATTGTATAGGCCTTGACCTTTTTTTCTTCAACCCAACTTTTCTGATACAAACAATGGTTCTGTAGGATATGACGCTGGATACTCTCCATCTACCAGACAACAATAGGTACAATGTAGTTATGTCTGTCAGTATAGGACAACTGGATACTCTCCATCTACCAGACAACAATAGGTACAATGTAGGTATGTCTGTCAGTATAGGACAACTGGATACTCTCCACCTACCAGATAACAATAGGTACAATGTAGGTATGTCTGTCAGTATAGGACAACTGGATACTCTCCATCTACCAGACAACAATAGGTACAATGTAGGTATGACTGTCAGTATAGGACAACTGGATACTTTCCATCTACCAGACAACAATAGGTACATTGTAGGTATGTCTGTCAGTATAGGACAACTGGATACTCTCCATCTACCAGACAACAATATGTACAATATAGGTATGTCTGTCAGTATAGGACAACTGGATACTCTCCATCTACCAGACAACAATAGGTACAATGTAGGTATGGCTGTCAGTATAGGACAACTGGATACTCTCCATCTACCAGACAACAATAGGTACAATGTATGTATGTATGTCAGTATAGGACAACTGGATACTCTCCGTCTACCAGACAACAATAGGTACAAATGTAGGTATGACTGTCAGTATAGGACAACTGGATACTCTCCATCTACCAGACAACAATAGGTACAAATGTAGGTATGACTGTCAGTATAGGACAACTGGATACTCTCCATCTACCAGACAACAATAGGTAAAAATGTAGGTATGTCTGTCTAGGACAACTGGATACTCTCCATCTACCAGACAACAATAGGTACAAATGTAGGTATGTCTGTCTAGGACAACTGGATACTCTCCATCTACCAGACAACAATAGAAACAATGTAGGTATGTCTGTCTAGAACAACTGGATACTCTCCATCTACCAGACAACAATAGGTACAATGTAGGTATGGCTGTCAGTATAGGACAACTGGATACTCTCCATCTACCAGACAACAATAGGTACAATGTAGGTATGTCTGTCTAGGACAACTGGATACTCTCCATCTACCAGACAACAATAGGTACAATGTAGGTATGTCTGTCAGTATAGGACAACTGGATACTCTCCATCTACCAGACAACAATAGGTACAATGTATGTATGTATGTCAGTATAGGACAACTGGATACTCTCCATCTACCAGACAACAATAGGTACAATGTAGGTATGGCTGTCAGTATAGGACAACTGGATACTCTCCATCTACCAGACAACAATAGGTACAATGTAGGTATGTATGTCAGTATAGGACAATTGGATACTCTCCATCTACCAGACAACAATAGGTACAATGTAGGTATGTCTGTCTAGGACAAATGGATACTCTCCATCTACCAGACAACAATAGGTACAATATAGGTATGACTGTCAGTATAGGACAACTGGATACTCTCCATCTACCAGACAACAATAGGTACAATGTAGGTATGTCTGTCTAGGACAACTGGATACTCTCCATCTACCAGACAACAATACGTACGATGTAGGTATGTCTGTCAGTATAGGACAACTGGATACTCTCCATCTACCAAACAACAATAGGTACGATGTAGGTATGTCTGTCAGTATAGGACAACTGGATACTCTCCATCTACCAGACAACAATAGGTACAATGTAGGTATGTCTGTCGGTATAGGACAACTGGATACTCTCCATCTACCAGACAACAATAGGTACAATGTAGGTATGTCTGTCAGTATAGGACAACTGGATACTCTCCATCTACCAGACAACAATAGGTACAATGTATGTATGTCTGTCAGTATAGGACAACTGGATACTCTCCATCTACCAGACAACAATAGGTACAATGTAGGTATGTCTGTCAGTGTAGGACAACTGGATACTCTCCATCTACCAGACAACAATAGGTACAATGTAGGTATGTCTGTCGGTATAGGACAACTGGATACTCTCCATCTACCAGACAACAATAGGTACAATGTAGGTATGTCTGTCAGTAGAGTACAACTGGATACTCTCCATCTACCAGACAACAATAGGTACAATGTAGGTATGTCTGTCTAGGACAACTGGATACTCTCCATCTACCAGACAACAATAGGTACGATGTAGGTATGTCTGTCAGTATAGGACAACTGGATACTCTCCATCTACCAGACAACAATAGGTACAATGTATGTATGTCAGTATAGGACAACTGGATACTCTCCATCTACCAGACAACAATAGGTACAATGTATGTATGTCAGTATAGGACAACTGAATAATCTCCATCTACCAGACAACAATAGGTATAATGTAGGTATGTCTGTCAGTATAGGAAAGCGTTGTATAATGTGTCTACAAAATCGGATGCAAAAACTGCGACGCATCGCATATCGGAGAGACGAGAAGACGATTTGGGGTATTGATGAACACCAGAAAGATGCGGAATCCCAGCCAGGAAAAAAATTCACCCGATCAGAAAGAAAGCAGTCGAAATCCCAGATCAATGAATCGTCTGTTACAGACCAAGCAACACAGAAAAACCATGTGATCGACTGGGAAAACTCCAAAGTATTGGGTAAAGAGAGCAATCTGTAGAAGCGGCAGATAAAAGAAGCCATTTCGATACGCTGCAATGGGCCCGTACTAAATCGAGATGAGGGGGCACCAAGACGGACTCTCGCATATACAATGTGTTAGGCAAAGAGTAGCAGAATCGAGTAATTTTGGTCCAATTACAATACTACAGCATAGTATTTTTACACAACAGTATAGCCGAAATCAACATCGATCTTAGAGTTTTGAAGACAACTCACACACGTTTTACACATTTGTGTACCCATGCTGCCTTGGTCATTGGTCTGATGAAGGTGACAGTGTACATACTGCTATAGTCATGGAAACGTCATTTACAAACATTAATTGGTTGTGTAACAAAATCGTTACATAAACCATTCTTTCCAACCAGAAGAAAATGTTTAGAAATAGATTCACATTGGCAAAGAGAATAAGACAATTTTTTGAAGTGACGGTACAAACATTTAATCAAGTTTGAGATCTGTATAATGGTGATTGGGATAATCTTAAATCTGTTGAACGAATCCACGTCTCTAATTGGTAAAATGACGACATGTCGTTATATTTGTACCTCTGCTCAATTGTAACGTGTTCCGTCATCCTCATTTATATTGATCATAACATGTATACTTTAATTTGTCTTAGAAAAGACTTTGAACTCTGACCTCTGTTTGGAGACGTCAATATCTTCACACGATGAATACGACCATATATACGGTGGTGGAATGAAGGATAATGGTGGTGGAATGAAGGACAAAGGTGGTGGAATGAAGGACAAAGGTGGTGGAATGAAGGGTAAAGGTGGTGGAATGAAGGACAAATGTGGTGGAATGAAGGACAAAGGTGGTGGAATGAAGGACAAAGGTGTTGGAATGAAGGACAAAGGTGGTGGAATGAAGGGTAAAGGTGGTGGAATGAAGGACAAAGGTGGTGGAGTTAAGGACAAAGGTGGTGGAATGAAGGACAAATGTGGTGGAATGAAGGGTTAAGGTGGTGGAATGAAGGACAAATGTGGTGGAATGAAGGACAAAGGTGGTGGAATGAAGCACAAAGGTGGTGGAATGAAAGGTAAAGGTGGTGGAATGAAGGACAATGGTGGTGGAATGAAGGACAAATGTGGTGGAATGAAGGGTAAAGGTGGTGGAATGAAGGACAAATGTGGTGGAATGAAGGGTTAAGGTGGTGGAATGAAGGACAAATGTGGTGGAATGAAGGACAAAGGTGGTGGAATGAAGCACAAAGGTGGTGGAATGAAGGGTAAAGGTAGTGGAATGAAGGACAATGGTGGTGGAATGAAGGACAAATGTGGTGGAATGAAGGGTAAAGGTGGTGGAATGAAGCACAAAGGTGGTGGAATGAAGGGTAAAGGTGGTGGAATGAAGGACAAATGTGGTGGAATGAAGGACAAAGGTGGTGGAATGAAGGGTAAAGGTGGTGGAATGAAGGACAAAGGTGGTGAAATGAAGGACAAATGTGGTGGAATGAAGGACAAATGTGGTGGAATGAAGGACAATGGTGGTGGAATGAAGGACAAAGGTGGTGGAATGAAGGACAATGGTGGTGGAATGAAGGACAATGGTGGTGGAATGAAGGGTAAAGGTGGTGGAATGAAGGGTAAAGGTGGTGGAATGAAGGACAAATGTGGTGGAATGAAGGACAATTGTGGTGGAATGAAGGACAAAGGTGGTGAAATGAAGGACAAAGGTGGTGGAATGAAGGACAAATGTGGTGGAATGAAGGGTAAAGGTGGTGGAATGAAGGACAAAGGTGGTGGAATGAAGGACAAAGGTGGTGGAATGAAGGGTAAAGGTGGTGGAATGAAGGACAAAGGTGGTGAAATGAAGGACAAATGTGGTGGAATGAAGGACAAATGTGGTGGAATGAAGGACAATGGTGGTGGAATGAAGGACAAAGGTGGTGGAATGAAGGACAATGGTGGTGGAATGAAGGACAAAGGTGGTGGAATGAAGGGTAAAGGTGGTGGAATGAAGGACAAAGGTGGTGGAATGAAGGACAAAGGTGGTGGAATGAAGGACAAAGATGGAAGAATGAAGGACAAAGGTGGTGGAATGAAGGACAAAGGTGGTGGAATGAAGGACAAAGGTGGTGGAATGAAGGGTAAAGGTGGTGGAATGAAGGACAAAGGTGGTGGAATGAAGGACAAAGGTGGTGGAATGAAGGATAAAGGTGGTGGAATGAAGGACAAAGGTGGTGGAATGAAGGACAATGGTGGTGGAATGAAGGACAAAGGTGGTGAAATGAAGGACAACTGTGGTGGAATGAAGGACAAATGTGGTGGAATGAAGGACAATGGTGGTGGAATGAAGGACAAAGGTGGTGGAATGAAGGGTAAAGGTGGTGGAATGAAGGACAAAGGTGGTGGAATGAAGGACAAAGGTGGTGGAATGAAGGACAAAGATGGTAGAATGAAGGACAAAGGTGGTGGAATGAAGGACAAAGGTGGTGGAATGAAGGACAAAGGTGGTGGAATGAAGGGTAAAGGTGGTGGAATGAAGGACAAAGGTGGTGGAATGAAGGACAAAGGTGGTGGAATGAAGGATAAAGGTGGTGGAATGAAGGACAAAGGTGGTGGAATGAAGGATAAAGGTGGTGGAATGAAGGGAAAAGTTGGTGGAATGAAGGACAAAGGTGGTGGAATGAAGGACAATGGTGGTGGAATGAAGGACAAATGTGGTGGAATGAAGGACAAAAGTGGTGGAATGAAGGACAATGGTGGTGGAATGAAAGACAAAGGTGGTGGAATGAAGGGTAAAGGTGGTGGAATGAAGGACAAAGGTGGTGGAATGATGGACAAAGGTGGTGGAATGAAGGACAAAGGTGGTGGAATGAAGGGAAAAGTTGGTGGAATGAAGGACAAAGGTGGTGGAATGAAGGACAATGGTGGTGGAATGAAGGACAAATGTGGTGGAATGAAGGACAAAGGTGGTGGAATGAAGGACAAAGGTGGTGGAATGAAGGACAATGGTGGTGGAATGAAGGATAAAGGTGGTGGAATGAAGGGAAAAGTTGGTGGAATGAAGGACAAAGGTGGTGGAATGAAGGACAATGGTGGTGGAATGAAAGACAAAGGTGGTGGAATGAAGGATAAAGGTGGTGGAATGAAGGGAAAAGTTGGTGGAATGAAGGACAAAGGTGGTGGAATGAAGGACAATGGTGGTGGAATGAAGGACAATGGTGGTGGAATGAAGGACAAAGGTGGTGGAATGAAGGACAATGGTGGTGGAATGAAGGACAAATGTGGTGGAATGAAGGACAAAGGTAGTGGAATAAAGGACAAAGGTGATGGAATGAAGGACAAAGGTGATGGAATGAAGGACAATGGTGGTGGAATGAAGGACAAAGGTGATGGAATGAAGGACAAAGGTGGTGGAATGAAGGACAATGGTGGTAGAATGAAGGGTAAAGGTGGTGGAATGAAGGGTAAAGGTGGTGGAATGAAGGGTAAAGGTGGTGGAATGGAATGAAGGACAAAGGTGGTGGAATGAAGGACAAAGGTGGTGGAATGAAGGACAAAGGTGTTGGAATGAAGGCCAATGGTGGTGAAATGAAGGACAAAGGTAGTGGAATGAAGGACAAAGGTGGTGGAATGAAGGGTAAAGGTGGTGGAATGAAGGACAAAGGTGGTGGAATGAAGGACAAAGGTGGTGGAATGAAGGATAAAGGTGGTGGAATGAAGGACAAAGGTGGTGGAATGAAGGATAAAGGTGGTGGAATGAAGGGAAAAGTTGGTGGAATGAAGGACAAAGGTGGTGGAATGAAGGACAATGGTGGTGGAATGAAGGACAAATGTGGTGGAATGAAGGACAAAGGTGGTGGAATGAAGGACAATGGTGGTGGAATGAAAGACAAAGGTGGTAGAATGAAGGACAAAGGTGGTGGAATGAAGGACAAAGGTGGTGGAATGATGGACAAAGGTGGTGGAATGAAGGACAAAGGTGGTGGAATGAAGGGAAAAGTTGGTGGAATGAAGGACAAAGGTGGTGGAATGAAGGACAATGGTGGTGGAATGAAGGACAAATGTGGTGGAATGAAGGACAAAGGTGGTGGAATGAAGGACAAAGGTGGTGGAATAAAGGACAATGGTGGTGGAATGAAGGATAAAGGTGGTGGAATGAAGGGAAAAGTTGGTGGAATGAAGGACAAAGGTGGTGGAATGAAGGACAATGGTGGTGGAATGAAAGACAAAGGTGGTGGAATGAAGGATAAAGGTGGTGGAATGAAGGGAAAAGTTGGTGGAATGAAGGACAAAGGTGGTGGAATGAAGGACAATGGTGGTGGAATGAAGGACAAAGGTGGTGGAATGAAGGACAATGGTGGTGGAATGAAGGACAATGGTGGTGGAATGAAGGACAATGGTGGTGGAATGAAGGACAATGGTGGTGGAATGAAGGACAAAGGTGGTGGAATGAAGGACAATGGTGGTGGAATGAAGGACAAATGTGGTGGAATGAAGGACAAAGGTAGTGGAATAAAGGACAAAGGTGATGGTATGAAGGACAAAGGTGATGGAATGAAGGACAATGGTGGTGGAATGAAGGACAAAGGTGATGGAATGAAGGACAAAGGTGGTGGAATGAAGGACAATGGTGGTAGAATGAAGGGTAAAGGTGGTGGAATGAAGGGTAAAGGTGGTGGAATGAAGGGTAAAGGTGGTGGAATGGAATGAAGGACAAAGGTGGTGGAATGAAGGACAAAGGTGTTGGAATGAAGGCCAATGGTGGTGAAATGAAGGACAAAGGTGGTGGAATGAAGGACAAAGGTGGTAGAATGAAGGGTAAAGGTGGTGGAATGAAGGACAATGGTGGTGGAATGAAGGACAAAGGTGGTGGAGTGAAGGACAAATGTGGTGGAATGAAGGACAAATGTGGTGGAATGAAGGGTAAAGGTGGTGGAATGAAGGACAAAGGTGGTGGAATGAAGGACAAAGGTGGTGGAATGAAGGCCAATGGTGGTGAAATGAAGGACAAAGGTGGTGGAATGAAGGACAAAGGTGGTAGAATGAAGGGTAAAGGTGGTGGAATGAAGGACAAAGGTGTTGGAATGAAGGCCAATGGTGGTGGAATGAAGGGTAAAGGTGGTGGAATGAAGGACAATGGTGGTGGAATGAAGGACAAAGGTGGTGGAATGAAGGACAATGGTGGTGGAATGAAGGACAATGGTGGTGGAATGAAGGACAAAGGTGGTGGAATGAAGGACAAAGGTGGTGGAATGAAGGCCAATGGTGGTGGAATGAAGGACAAAGGTGGTGGAATGAAGGACAAAGGTGATGGAATGAAGGGTAAAGGTGGTGGAATGAAGGGTAAAGGTGGTGGAATGAAGGGTAAAGGTGGTGGAATGAAGGGTAAAGGTGGTGGAATGAAGGACAAAGGTGGTGGAATGAAGGGTAAAGGTGGTGGAATGAAGGGTTAAGGTGGTGGAATGAAGGACAAATGTGGTGGAATGAACGGTAAAGGTGGTGGAATGAAGGACAAAGGTGGTGGAATGAAGGGTAAAGGTGGTGGAATGAAGGACAAAGGTGGTGGAATGAAGGACAATGGTGGTGGAATGAAGGGTAAAGGTGGTGGAATGAAGGGTAAAGGTGGTGGAATGAAGGGTAAAGATGGTGGAATGAAGGACAAAGGTGGTGGAATGAAGGGTAAAGGTGGTGGAATGAAGGGTTAAGGTGGTGGAATGAAGGACAAATGTGGTGGAATGAAGGGTAAAGGTGGTGGAATGAAGGACAAAGGTGGTGGAATGAAGGGTAAAGGTGGTGGAATGAAGGACAAAGGTGATGGAATGAAGGACAAAGGTGGTGGAATGAAGGGTAAAGGTGGTGGAATGAAGGACAAAGGTGGTGGAATGAAGGGTAAAGGTGGTGGAATGAAGGGTTAAGGTGGTGGAATGAAGGACAAATGTGGTGGAATGAAGGGTAAAGGTGGTGGAATGAAGGACAAAGGTGGTGGAATGAAGGTAAAGGTGGTGGAATGAAGGACAAAGGTGGTGGAATGAAGGACAAATGTGGTGGAATGAAGGGTAAAGGTGGTGGAATGAAGGACAAAGGTGGTGGAATGAAGGTAAAGGTGGTGGAATGAAGGACAAAGGTGGTGGAATGAAGGTAAAGGTGGTGGAATGAAGGACAAATGTGGTGGAATGAAGGACAAAGGTGGTGGAATGAAGGACAAAGGTGGTGGAATGAAGGACAAAGGTGGTGGAATGAAGGACAAATGTGGTGGAATGAAGGGTAAAGGTGATGGAATGAAGGGTAAAGGTGGTGGAATGAAGGGTAAAGGTGGTGGAATGAAGGACAAAGGTGGTGGAATGAAGGACAAATGTGGTGGAATGAAGGGTTAAGGTGGTGGAATGAAGGACAAAGGTGGTGGAATGAAGGACAAAGGTGGTGGAATGAAGGACAAAGGTGGTTGAATGAAGGGTAAAGGTGATGGAATGAAGGACAATGGTGGTGGAATGAAGGACAATGGTGGTGGAATGAAGGGCAAAGGTGGTGGAATGAAGGACAATGGTGGTGGATTGAAGGATAAAGGTAGTGGAATGAAGGGTAAAGGTGGTGGAATGAAGGCCAATGGTGGTGGAATGAAGGACAAAGGTGGTGGAATGAAGGACAAAGGTGATGGAATGAAGGACAATGGTGGTGGAATGAAGGACAAAGGTGATGGAATGAAGGGTAAAGGTGGTGGAATGAAGGACAAAGGTAGTGGAATGAAGGACAAAGGTGGTGGAATGAAGGGTAAAGGTGGTGGAATGAAGGACAAAGGTAGTGGAATGAAGGACAAAGGTAGTGGAATGAAGGGTAAAGGTGGTGGAATGAAGGACAAAGGTGGTGGAATGAAGGACAAAGGTGATGGAATGAAGGACAATGGTGGTGGAATGAAGGACAAAGGTGATGGAATGAAGGACAAAGGTGGTGGAATGAAGGGTAAAGGTGGTGGAATGAAGGACAAAGGTGGTGGAATGAAGGACAAAGGTGGTGGAATGAAGGGTAAAGGTGGTAGAATGAAGGACAAAGGTGGTGGAATGAAGGACAAAGGTGGTGGAATGAAGGGTAAAGGTGGTGGAATGAAGGACAAATGTGGTGGAATGAAGGACAAAGGTGGTGGAATGAAGGGTAAAGGTGGTGGAATGAAGGACAAAGGTGGTGGAATGAAGGACAAAGGTGGTGGAATGAAGGACAATGGTGGTGGAATGAAGGACAATGGTGGTGGAATGAAGGACAAAGGTGGTGGAATGAAGGACAAAGGTGGTGGAATGAAGGGTAAAGGTGGTGGAATGAAGGACAAAGGTGGTGGAATGAAGAGTAAAGGTGGTGGAATGAAGGACAAAGGTGGTGGAATGAAGGACAAATGTGGTGGAATGAAGGACAAATGTGGTGGAATGAAGGGTAAAGGTGGTGGAATGAAGGACAAATGTGGTGGAATGAAGGACAAAGGTGGTGGAATGAAGGACAAAGGTTGTGGAATGAAGGGTAAAGGTGGTGGAATGAAGGATAAAGGTGGTGGAATGAAAACATGTGACGTTGATTCAGATAATATAAGTACAAAAACAGCCGCAGTGTGATTGACAACACAGGTTTATTCGTGTTTCTCATATTATTATACATAATTACCAGCACATCTACATACACCTGTACAAGTGATGGCCGTGGTTATACCAATCTACATACATACCAATCTACATACACCTGTACAAGTGATGGCCGTGGTTATACCAATCTACATACATACCAATCTACATATATCTGTACAAGTGATGGCCGTGGTTATACCAATCTACATACACCTGTACAAGTGATGGCCGTGGTCATACCAATCTACATACACCTGTACAAGTGATGGCCGTGGTTATACCAATCTACATACACCTGTACAAGTGATGGCCGTGGTCATACCAACACATCTACATACACCTGTACAAGTGATGGCCGTGGTTATACCAATCTACATACACCTGTACAAGTGATGGCCGTGGTTATACCAATCTACATACACCTGTACAAGTGATGGCCGTGGTTATACCAATCTACATACACCTGTACAAGTGATGGCCGTGGTTATACCAATCTACATACACCTGTACAAGTGATGGCCGTGGTCATACCAACACATATACATACACCTGTACAAGTGATGGCCGATAGTTGCGAGAAAGTTATCAATTCAGTGAATAGTGGTTTTTAATTTTGTACAATAATCATGCTACCAATACATTGTACACAGATACACCAGTACACTGGTAGAATAACCTTGTGCCAGTTGTCAGGCAGATATTGACCAGAGTAACAACGTACATAATACATGCCATAATTAATGTTTCTCAGTTTATACGTACGGAGGCATAGGATTTGGATCCCAACCTTCTGGCGCTGATTCCATAGTTATTTTCAAACTCCATACTGAAAATCAGGTGGGCTTGTAAAAGTTACACTGCAGAAATTATCCTAGGTAATTTGGTTATGATTTATATGTATGGGAACCCGTGTACCTTACAGAAGAATAAACATGATTGTCAACACTATACAATGCTGGTCTAGTCTGATAAAGTATTGTAATTATCTAACACGGTGATAGTATACACAGCCAAAACTCAGAGGCTGATATCAAAGTAACATCCTGGTCCAGTCGGATAGAACATAAACAACTTATAGCTCAGGTTATTTCCGCTTTGAACAACATGATTGGTTGATGGAAAAAGACCAGCTCAGTAACGAAACCGAATATATAATCCGACATTCCAGGTGTGCTGATCTGTTGAAAGACTAGATATCCTTGAGACTGTCTATCCGGCACTATGCATTTACAATTCAGAATCAGGAACCCTCCATCTTGACCTGGTTATGGCCCCCGGCATCATCATGTCCGTAAACAGAACATTATATCATTAATGATGTCCGCAAACAGAACATTATATCATTAATGATGTCCGCAAACAGAACATTATATCATTAATGATGTCCGCAAACAGAACATTATATCATTATTTGTATAGCAAAGGGCATCAACAGCGAGAAAGAAATCGAATGCAAAATTTATTCCGAATATCCTGCATGATCCCAGATCCTCTCAGCTTTCATAAGGCAACAAAGCCGAGGTATTCTGTATAAATCCCCGGGTACCCTAGACTTGTCACAGACAACACTGCCGAGGTATTCTGTATAAATCCCCGGGTACCCCCGACTTGTCACAGACAACACTGCCGAGGTATTCTGTATAAATTCCCGGGTACCCTCGACTTGTCACAGACAACACTGCCGAGGTATTCTGTATAAATTCCCGGGTACCCTAGACTTGTCACAGACAACACTGCCGAGGTATTCTGTATAAATTCCCGGGTACCCTCGACTTGTCACAGACAACATTCCCGGGTACCCTCGACTTGTCCAGACAACACTGCCGAGGTATTCTGTATAAATTCCCGGGTACCCTCGACTTGTCCAGACAACACTGCCGAGGTATTCTGTATAAATTCCCGGGTACCCTAGACTTGTCACAGACAACACTGCCGAGGTATTCTGTATAAATCCCCGGGTACCCTAGACTTGTCACAGACAACACTGCCGAGGTATCCTGTGTAAATTGCCAGATAATTTCGGCTTCTTAATGAGAGCACTATTGGAGAATGTCAGGCACCAAATTGTGTCACAGATATATGACCACTGTCCTAGAACGTCCGTGTCTCGTGTGGTAATAATCTGCTGCAGATTGTGTTGTGTACTTTAGGCCATCGTTAATCTAAACAGTGCTGAATTATTAACCAGACATCTCACTATTAGGTATTTAGTCTGGACGTCTGTTTTACAGTGTTTGATTAGGTAAGAAAAGACAAGCTAATTACCTACCTCCCCTTTATTACATACCCCAGGTATACCTGTCGGTGATGTATTGGACAATCCGATACCCGCAGCACGGAGGCTTTACACTTATCCCAGCTACACACGATATACACCCGTCATTTAACTATGATCTACGGTAATAACACTGCCTTATTAAGGTTATATCATATCGGGAGGGGAGGGGAGGGGAGGGGAGGGGGTGATAGTAGTATTATCTAGATCATTTGGCGCTGGTATCTACTTCATAAGTTATCGTAATAGTTATCGCCATTGAAAGCAAAAATTTGCAGCCAAACGTCGAAGCCAAAAAGTATTTTGAATGAAAAATAAGCATATTGAAATCATCTTTTGGCAGCGAGTACGTCACTGCATGCTTTCTCTCTCTGTATACTTATGACTTTGGTGTTAAATTATGATACTATGACATATAAATTATTATCTACATAAGGTGATGATCATCTCATGTATAGTAATATGTTGTTGATGAGTTGACATGATGATAATGATGATAAGAACGGCATCGTCGCGTTTCCGCTCTGATGTGACAAGAACCGTTTGGTTTAGAGAGGCAGACACGAACACGTGACTGTTCATGACATAAAATTTATATCCCGAAAAGCAACTGTGGTCCTTTAAAGGATTTTTTTTTAAATTTCAAGTCAGTGGTCTTATGTTTTGCTGTCACAGCGAAATGTTCTTTTATTTTTCTAACGCGAGTAAAACCCCTAAAAGCTAAGCCTGCAATTAGTCTATACTTCAATTAGTCTATACTTCAATTAGTCTATACTTCAATTAGTCTATACTTCAATTAGTCTATACTTCAATTAGTCTATACTTCAATTAGTCTATACTTCAATTAGTCTATACTTCAATAAGATGAGTTAACAAGAAGCCATTGAAATAAAGATATAGATTGATGATTAACCTCGAGGATAGAACATTTATTATATATCTGGATCTTTATATCAGCGTATCTAACATATAAACTCATTAATGAAACATACATATTTTTTCATGCTATTCTATTTTTCACACGCGAGCTTTCATTTCCCTCACGTAAACACGTACGCGATTCCTGTGTGAATGAATGTTTGATCCTGGAGGATATTAATCATGTCTGCCTACGTCATCAGTGTTAATAATCTATGATTTATATACGCGATAAAGATCTAAAAAATACAGATCCGAAATAGAAACAAATTAATCTGACATTGAACCGGTACTAGTTTAGGGTTCGTGATCGTTGTACCTTTCTAAGCTTCCGTGATTACAGCTATGGAAATGGCGTCACGTCACGCAGGTGAAGTAAATCAAATCTCGGCATAGACTTCAGGTGCGAATCTATATTAGGGTTAGAAACAAAAATCACATACCGAAAATTCAATCAATGATATAGAAATTTATGGTGGCTCGTTAGGGCCAAGTATCAAATCTCGCATTCTCGCACTCTCGACCTTAGGTCGAAAACGCGAGAATGCGAAAACGCGACAGCGAGGAAGCGAAAACGCGAGAATGCGAAAGAGCGAAAACGCGAGAATGCGAAAACGCGACGGCGAGAATGCGAAAATGCGACGGCCAAAACACGAGATTAATCTCGCACTCTCGCCGTCGCGATTTCGCATTTTCGCCGTCGAGTTTTCGCATTCTCGCGTTTTCGACCTAAGGTCGAGAGTGCGAGAATGCGAGATTATGCTTTAACGGTCGCCCTCGCACTCTCGCACTCTCGCTCCCTCGCGGAAGGAACAAACATAATGATATACATTACGTTGATTATATGTATTTATATGCGAGGAGGCGAGAGTGCGAGGGTGGCCGTTAAGGCATAATCTCGCATTCCCATATATAGAATGTATGGTACGGTGTGTCTGTAGAGTGACACGCCTACCCAGTTGTACAGTCTCGTCTGTGTATGGTAAGGTGTGTCTGTAGAGTGACACGCCTACCCAGTTGTACAGTCTCGTCTGTGTATGTTACGGTGTGTCTGTAGAGTGACACGCCTACCCAGTTGTACAGTCTCGTCTGTATATGGTAAGGTGTGTCTGTAGAGTGACACGCCTACCCAGTTGTACAGTCTCGGCTGTGTATGGTACGGTGTGTCTGTAGAGTGACACGCCTACCCAGTTGTACAGTCTCGTCTGTGTATGGTATGGTGTGTCTGTAGAGTGACACGCCTACCCAGTTGTACAGTATCGTCTGTGTATGGTACGGTGTGTCTGTAGAGTGACACGCCTACCCAGTTGTACAGTCTCGTCTATATATAGTATGGTGTGTCTGTAGAGTGACACGCCTACCCAGTTGTACAGTCTCGTCTGTGTATGGTACGGTGTGTCTGTAGAGTGACACGCCTACCCAGTTGTACAGTCTCGTCTATATATGGTATGGTGTGTCTGTAGAGTGACACGCCTACCCAGTTGTACAGTCTCGTCTGTGTATGGTACGGTGTGTCTGTAGAGTGACACGCCTACCCAGTTGTACAGTCTCGTCTGTGTATGGTGTGTCTGTAGAGTGACACGCCTACCCAGTTGTACAGTCTCGTCTGTGTATGGTACGGTGTGCCTGTAGAGTGACACGCCTACACAGTTGTATAGTCTCGTCTGTGTATGGTACGGTGTGTCTGTAGAGTGACACGCCTACCCAGTTGTACAGTCTGTGTATGGTACGGTGTGTAGAGTGACACGCCTACACAGTTGTACAGTCTCGTCTGTGTATGGTACGGTGTGTCTGTAGAGTGACACGCCTACCAAGTTGTATAGTCTCGTCTGTGTATGGTACGGTGTGTCTGTAGAGTGACACGCCTACCCAGTTGTACAGTCTCGTCTGTGTATGGTACGGTGTGTCTGTAGAGTGACACGCCTACCCAGTTGTACAGTCTCGTCTGTGTATGGTACGGTGTGTCTGTAGAGTGACACGCCTACCCAGTTGTACAGTCCCGTCTGTGTATGGTACGGTGTGTCTGTAGAGTGACACGCCTACCCAGTTGTACAGTGACGTCTGTGTATGGTACGGTGTGTCTGTAGAGTGACACGCCTACCCAGTTGTACAGTCTCGTCTGTGTATGGTACGGTGTGTCTGTAGAGTGACACGCCTACCCAGTTGTACAGTCTCGTCTGTGTATGGTACGGTGTGTCTGTAGAGTGACACGCCTACCCAGTTGTACAGTGACGTCTGTGTATGGTACGGTGTGTCTGTAGAGTGACACGCCTACCCAGTTGTACAGTGACGTCTGTGTATGGTATGGTGTGTCTGTAGAGTGACACGCCTACCCAGTTGTACAGTGACGTCTGTGTATGGTACGGTGTGTCTGTAGAGTGACACGCCTACCCAGTTGTACAGTCTCGTCTGTGTATGGTATGGTGTGTCTGTAGAGTGACACGCCTACCCAGTTGTACAGTCTCGTCTGTGTATGGTACGGTGTGTCTGTAGAGTGACACGCCTACCCAGTTGTACAGTCTCGTCTATATATAGTATGGTGTGTCTGTAGAGTGACACGCCTACCCAGTTGTACAGTCTCGTCTGTGTATGGTACGGTGTGTCTGTAGAGTGACACGCCTACCCAGTTGTACAGTCTCGTCTATATATGGTATGGTGTGTCTGTAGAGTGACACGCCTACCCAGTTGTACAGTCTCGTCTGTGTATGGTACGGTGTGTCTGTAGAGTGACACGCCTACCCAGTTGTACAGTCTCGTCTGTGTATGGTGTGTCTGTAGAGTGACACGCCTACCCAGTTGTACAGTCTCGTCTGTGTATGGTATGGTGTGTCTGTAGAGTGACACGCCTACCCAGTTGTACAGTATCGTCTGTGTATGGTACGGTGTGTCTGTAGAGTGACACGCCTACCCAGTTGTACAGTCTCGTCTATATATAGTATGGTGTGTCTGTAGAGTGACACGCCTACCCAGTTGTACAGTCTCGTCTGTGTATGGTACGGTGTGTCTGTAGAGTGACACGCCTACCCAGTTGTACAGTCTCGTCTATATATGGTATGGTGTGTCTGTAGAGTGACACGCCTACCCAGTTGTACAGTCTCGTCTGTGTATGGTACGGTGTGTCTGTAGAGTGACACGCCTACCCAGTTGTACAGTCTCGTCTGTGTATGGTGTGTCTGTAGAGTGACACGCCTACCCAGTTGTACAGTCTCGTCTGTGTATGGTACGGTGTGCCTGTAGAGTGACACGCCTACACAGTTGTATAGTCTCGTCTGTGTATGGTACGGTGTGTCTGTAGAGTGACACGCCTACCCAGTTGTACAGTCTGTGTATGGTACGGTGTGTAGAGTGACACGCCTACACAGTTGTACAGTCTCGTCTGTGTATGGTACGGTGTGTCTGTAGAGTGACACGCCTACCAAGTTGTATAGTCTCGTCTGTGTATGGTACGGTGTGTCTGTAGAGTGACACGCCTACCCAGTTGTACAGTCTCGTCTGTGTATGGTACGGTGTGTCTGTAGAGTGACACGCCTACCCAGTTGTACAGTCTCGTCTGTGTATGGTACGGTGTGTCTGTAGAGTGACACGCCTACCCAGTTGTATAGTCCCGTCTGTGTATGGTACGGTGTGTCTGTAGAGTGACACGCCTACCCAGTTGTACAGTGACGTCTGTGTATGGTACGGTGTGTCTGTAGAGTGACACGCCTACCCAGTTGTACAGTCTCGTCTGTGTATGGTACGGTGTGTCTGTAGAGTGACACGCCTACCCAGTTGTACAGTCTCGTCTGTGTATGGTACGGTGTGTCTGTAGAGTGACACGCCTACCCAGTTGTACAGTGACGTCTGTGTATGGTACGGTGTGTCTGTAGAGTGACACGCCTACCCAGTTGTACAGTGACGTCTGTGTATGGTACGGTGTGTCTGTAGAGTGACACGCCTACCCAGTTGTACAGTGACGTCTGTGTATGGTACGGTGTGTCTGTAGAGTGACACGCCTACCCAGTTGTACAGTCTCGTCTGTGTATGGTATGGTGTGTCTGTAGAGTGACACGCCTACCCAGTTGTACAGTCTCGTCTGTGTATGGTACGGTGTGTCTGTAGAGTGACACGCCTACCCAGTTGTACAGTCTCGTCTATATATGGTATGGTGTGTCTGTAGAGTGACACGCCTACCCAGTTGTACAGTCTCGTCTGTGTATGGTACGGTGTGTCTGTAGAGTGACACGCCTACCCAGTTGTACAGTCTCGTCTATATATGGTATGGTGTGTCTGTAGAGTGACACGCCTACCCAGTTGTACAGTCTCGTCTGTGTATGGTACGGTGTGTCTGTAGAGTGACACGCCTACCCAGTTGTACAGTCTCGTCTGTGTATGGTGTGTCTGTAGAGTGACACGCCTACCCAGTTGTACAGTCTCGTCTGTGTATGGTACGGTGTGCCTGTAGAGTGACACGCCTACACAGTTGTATAGTCTCGTCTGTGTATGGTACGGTGTGTCTGTAGAGTGACACGCCTACCCAGTTGTACAGTCTGTGTATGGTACGGTGTGTAGAGTGACACGCCTACACAGTTGTACAGTCTCGTCTGTGTATGGTACGGTGTGTCTGTAGAGTGACACGCCTACCAAGTTGTATAGTCTCGTCTGTGTATGGTACGGTGTGTCTGTAGAGTGACACGCCTACCCAGTTGTACAGTCTCGTCTGTGTATGGTACGGTGTGTCTGTAGAGTGACACGCCTACCCAGTTGTACAGTCTCGTCTGTGTATGGTACGGTGTGTCTGTAGAGTGACACGCCTACCCAGTTGTACAGTCCCGTCTGTGTATGGTACGGTGTGTCTGTAGAGTGACACGCCTACCCAGTTGTACAGTGACGTCTGTGTATGGTACGGTGTGTCTGTAGAGTGACACGCCTACCCAGTTGTACAGTCTCGTCTGTGTATGGTACGGTGTGTCTGTAGAGTGACACGCCTACCCAGTTGTACAGTCTCGTCTGTGTATGGTACGGTGTGTCTGTAGAGTGACACGCCTACCCAGTTGTACAGTGACGTCTGTGTATGGTACGGTGTGTCTGTAGAGTGACACGCCTACCCAGTTGTACAATGACGTCTGTGTATGGTATGGTGTGTCTGTAGAGTGACACGCCTACCCAGTTGTACAGTGACGTCTGTGTATGGTATGGTGTGTCTGTAGAGTGACACGTCTACCCAGTTGTACAGTGACGTCTGTGTATGGTATGGTGTGTCTGTAGAGTGACACGTCTACCCAGTTGTACAGTGACGTCTGTGTATGGTACGGTGTGTCTGTAGAGTGACACGCCTACCCAGTTGTACAGTCTCGTCTGTGTATGGTACGGTGTGTCTGTAGAGTGACACGCCTACCCAGTTGTACAGTCTCGTCTGTGTATGGTATGGTGTGTCTGTAGAGTGACACGTCTACCCAGTTGTACAGTCTCGTCTGTGTATGGTACGGTGTGTCTGTAGAGTGACACGCCTACCCAGTTGTACAGTGACGTCTGTGTATGGTACGGTGTGTCTGTAGAGTGACACGCCTACCCAGTTGTACAGTCTCGTCTGTGTATGGTACGGTGTGTCTGTAGAGTGACACGCCTACCCAGTTGTACAGTCTCGTCTGTGTATGGTATGGTGTGTCTGTAGAGTGACACGTCTACCCAGTTGTACAGTCTCGTCTGTGTATGGTACGGTGTGTCTGTAGAGTGACACGCCTACCCAGTTGTACAGTGACGTCTGTGTACGGTATGGTGTGTCTGTAGAGTGACACGCCTACCCAGTTGTACAGTGACGTCTGTGTATGGTATGGTGTGTCTGTAGAGTGACACGCCCACCCAGTTGTACGGTGACGTCTGTGTATGGTATGGCGTGTCTGTAGAGTGACACGCCCACCCAGTTGTACAGTGACGTGTGTGTATGGTATGGCGTGTCTGTAGAGTGACACGCCTACCCAGTTGTACAGTGACGTCAGTGTATGGTATGGTGTGTCTGTAGAGTGACACGCCCACCCAGTTGTACAGTGACGTCTGTGTATGGTATGGCGTGTCTGTGTATGGTATGGCGTGTCTGTAGAGTGACACGCCTACCCAGTTGTACAGTGACGTCAGTGTATGGTATGGTGTGTCTGTAGAGTGACACGCCTACCCAGTTGTACAGTGACGTCTGTGTATGGTGTGTCTGTAGAGTGACACGCCTACCCAGTTGTACAGTCTCGTCTGTGTATGGTACGGTGTGTCTGTAGAGTGACACGCCCACCCAGTTGTACAGTCTCGTCTGTGTATGGTGTGTCGGTAGTGTGACACGCCTACCCAGTTGTACAGTCTCGTCTGTGTATGGTGTGTCTGTAGAGTGACACGCCTACCCAGTTGTACAGTCTCGTCTGTGTATGGTACGGTGTGTCTGTAGAGTGACACGCCTACCCAGTTGTACAGTGACGTCAGTGTATGGTACGGTGTGTCTGTAGAGCGACACGCCTACCCAGTTGTACAGTGACGTCAGTGTATGGTATGGTGTGTCTGTAGAGTGACACGCCTACCCAGTTGTACAGTGACGTCAGTGTATGGTACGGTGTGTTTGTAGAGTGACACGCCTACCCAGTTGTACAGTGACGTCAGTGTATGGTACGGTGTGTCTGTAGAGTGACACGCCTACCCAGTTGTACAGTGACGTCTGTGTATGGTACGGTGTGTCTGTAGAGTGACACGCCTACCCAGTTGTACAGTGACGTCAGTGTATGGTACGGTGTGTCTGTAGAGTGACACGCCTACCCAGTTGTACAGTGACGTCTGTGTATGGTACGGTGTGTCTGTAGAGGGACACGCCTACCCAGTTGTACAGTGACGTCAGTGTATGGTATGGCGTGTCTGTAGAGTGACACGCCTACCCAGTTGTACAGTGACGTCAGTGTATGGTATGGCGTGTCTGTAGAGGGACACGCCTACCCAGTTGTACAGTGACGTCTGTGTATGGTACGGTGTGTCTGTAGAGTGACACGCCTACCAAGTTGTTCAGTGACGTCAGTGTATGGTATGGTGTGTCTGTAGAGTGACACGCCTACCCAGTTGTACAGTGACGTCAGTGTATGGTACGGTGTGTCTGTAGAGTGACACGCCTACCCAGTTGTACAGTGACGTCAGTGTATGGTACGGTGTGTCTGTAGAGTGACACGCCTACCCAGTTGTACAGTGACGTCTGTGTATGGTATGGTGTGTCTGTAGAGTGACACGCCTACCCAGTTTTACAGTGACGTCAGTGTATGGTACGGTGTGTCTGTAGGCGGATGCACTTGGTAGCTGTTTACGTTTTCAACATTATTAAATATGTACGTTGTTTCTGACTTACACCTGGGACTTCAATGAAGGTATTTACTTTTGTGACTTACACCTTGGACTGTAACGAAGGTATTAACTTGACTATAATTAGACTTCAAGTAATACAAATCATGGTCACAGAGGATATCAATAACTGATTGTATTACCTTTACAGTAAGGCCTGGAGCGAAAATTCCAAAAATTACCAATAGATGTGAAAATAGATAAATATTTTTTTTTATTTTCTCCGTGATCATTATAAAACTATACTACCGACACTCTGACATACCAGATTATTATAACTGGTGAAATGTTTTAATGGTAAGTCAAAAGATAGTTTCAAACACGTTGTAACGGACAGGCAACCATACAAATACTTAAAGTATTTGCCTATAGCAACAATGCTGACGATATTTAGATGGCCATACACTTGCCATGTTTTAGTTAAACAAAGAACTTTAAATAAAGAATACCTAGCCTCCTTCCGCTGATATTACTTAGCTACAGAGTGAGTAATTGCCAAATAGCGCCATGGTTGCGTAATGTCCGAGTAATTATACTTACTATATAATAACCGAGTTGATATCTCTCATTTCGTACAGATTTTCAATAATATCCCCATCATTATAATTATTATTCGATGAAGATGCTATAAACAGCCCTTTTATCAACCCCGGCGATATCGGTAATAAACCCGCCGTAAATGTTGTATATATAAAAACAGGTCTCTGATTGGTTTTGTCACATGTAGTTCGACACCGGACAGAGAAGGACAACCTAGCCGCGCCCATGTCCGTCCCGGGAGCTTTCCGGCCGCGTGGAGGATGGATAGGACAATACCTGAGGGGGACACAGGTACCGGAGGCACTCGACCACCGGCTCCCTCTCGTCGACTTACACAAAACCTATTAACCCAATCATACCATTGGTTTTGCGTCCTATTAACCGGTAAGGTCATTCAGGGAAGGCCTCCCCTGTGTGCGAGATGTATGTGGTGATTGTGGGAGGATGCGGTAGAGTGTTTTATCTCCCTGTGATAGTGCGGAACTCTTACCGAAGATACCCAGCATCACGACACATCATTATAATATACTAACAGAGGGCGAACCAGCCGGGCAAGATCACAAACTTAGTCGCCTCCTACGATGGGGGAAGCTGGTACAATTCCTTTGCCCTACCTGCAGGGTAGACAGTTCTCCGACAGAAAACAGAAAATAAGTTTACCTAGTGGTATAGATCAATACGTTATTGGTGTTTATATTTAGCGATAACGTATCTATATAACTATACTCTGTAACTAGAAAACTATATAACTATACTCTGTAACTAGAAAACTATATAACTATACTCTGTAACTAGAAAACTATATAACTATACTCTGTAACTAGAAAACTATATAACTATACTCTGTAACTAGAAAACTATATAACTATACTCTGTAACTAGAAAACTATATAACTATACTCTGTAACTAGAAAACTATATAACTTTAAACTACATAGCTATTTAACTTTATAATAATATTATAAGACTCTATCATTCCACCCTCTGGGTCACAAAATGTGGTAAAACCCTCGGCGGAGCCTCGGGTTTTACCACATTTTGTGACCCAGAGGGTGAAATGTCCCTATCCTACATGAACCACATATGATTGAGTATTTTTCTATCATTCCCCAACCTAAAATATGCAAAAATAGGCACTATCTGTCGATAGCTTTCTCAGATAGACGCCAACCTAAAATATGCAAAAATAGGCACTATCTGTTAGCCTCGGGTTTTACCACATTTTGTGACCCAGAGGGTGAAATGTCCCTATCCTACATGAACCACATATGATTGAGTATTTTTCTATCATTCCCCAACCTAAAATATGCAAAAATAGGCACTACCTGTCGATAGCTTTCTCAGATAGACGCCAACCTAAAATATGCAAAAATAGGCACTATCTGTCGATAGCTTTCTCAGATAGACGCCATTTTTTCTCAATCCAAACTTTTTTTCTACTGCATATAATAAAAAAAAAGAACAGCGTCAATCGATTTACCATACCCCATATATGCAAACGACGTTTGCTGTTCTAAAAACGAAGGAAACCATTCATTTCCACAGTCTAACGTTGTTTCAGCAGCCCTGTCATTGCAAGCGAAGCCAAATCACTTGATGTCAGCCAAGCTAGTGTGTCCTTTCGCGTGAAAATATAGTTCCATGTTTTATTAATAAAAAACAATAAAAGACCGTGTTTTTTTTTTACATAATTTATATCATAAATAAAAAAAAATATTATCTGATTACATATCTTAATTCAATGTATTGTTGAAATGTTTAAATCATGGAGAGATTTAAAGTACCGGCGACCTACTTTTGTATCATTGCGCGCGCGTGGCTATCCTACACCGGAAGCGAGGTAATACACACACAGCAAGCATGGGTGTATTTACCTGGACAGACCAGTATGATACCGGTAGGGATGAGAGAAATACCTGTATAACTATGTTCATTTTGACGTTATAATTATATAACTATGGAACACTATGTAACTACTTTATAACTATATAACATTATAACTACAAAATCATAGCTATATGACTTTATAATTATATCACTTTGTAATATTATAATTATATAACTATGTAATATTATAATTATATAACTATGTAATATTATAATTATATCACTTTGTAATATCATAATTATATAACTATGTAATAGTATAATTATATAATTATGTAATATCATAAGTATATAACTATGTAATATTATAATTATATAATATGTAATATCATAATTATATAACTATGTAATATTATAATATATAACTTTGTAATATTATAATTATATCACTTTGTAATATCATAATTATATAACTATGTAATAGTATAATTATATAATTATGTAATATCATAAGTATATAACTATGTAATATTATAATTATATAAATATGTAATATCATAATTATATAACTATGTAATATTATAATTATATCACTTTGTAATATTATAATTATATCACTTTGTAATATCATAATTATATAACTATGTAATAGTATAATTATATAATTATGTAATATCATAAGTATATAACTGTGTAATATTATAATTATATAACTATGTAATATTATAATTATATAACTATGTAATATTATAATTATATCACTTTGTAATATTATAATTATATCACTTTGTAATATCATAATTATATAACTATGTAATATTATAATTATATAACTATGTAATATTATAATTGTATAACTATGTAATATTATAATTATATAACTATGTAATATTATAATTATATAACTATGTAATATTATAATTATATAACCTCATTTTAACTTCGTGCGTCTCTGAGTATGTATATATTGTGATATATCGTGATATGGATTGTTTATTATTGTAAAATGACAGGTGTAAGCACTTGATATATACGTCTCAATTTGAAGTCTTCCCACGTATATAACAGACGCTTCAAATATATTGTTTAACTGTAGATATAGTACGTATCTATACTGGCTTCAGATATAATTTATAGGTATATCACGAGTCCAGTTTCCATGTTTAGATATTAGTTGTCAACATCAGTCCCCTCCCCGAAAGGACAATAAAGGTTAATGAGGTGATGTTAGCGCCAAGTTTAGTTACGCGAAAAGTCGTAAAAGAGTTCAGACATTACACTTAGAATTTAATTAGAGTTTGAACACTATTTTATTTATATAACCGATATAATGTAGTTATATAAGATTATATAGCCTAACTATATCGGTATAAACCCTGATATAGCTAACAGATAGCCATGGAATATATATATAATTCAAAGTCCTCCAGAAAAAACATCATCAGCTCAGCCAAACGCGAATTATGGCGACGCGCTTTACGACCCTAAAGTTGAGAGTTTCTACAAGAGACAATGGTGAATTATTTAACAACGAATACATCAAACACAGTCTCGTAACATGTACTTAATATATACCTAGATAATTGAGTATACGCGACGCCATGGGATAAACATAAGCCATTGATTATTGTCATTTATGATAATAATACGCCTCAAATGAGATAATGAAAACCAAGGTAAGGCCAAACATTACGTAAACAATGCCCATGTTTAATTTTGCCTGATGTGTATTCCTTTATTTTTTATTTCTAATGTTTACAAAGTTTCGTCTTCGTCGCCCCCCCCCCCCCCCCCCCCCCCCCCCCCCCACTGTGGTGCCGGGTGTCTTAATCTTTTCCATAGAAAAACATAAGTCCACAAAAACCTATACGGAAACACTCCTTCATTTGTGTACAAATGATTTTATTTCCCAGAACATCCATACATGTAAAAACTACTGCCAAGGTTGGGACCCTGGATTCAGTATCCGTACAAATATGTCCTCATGCCAGAGGGATCTCGTTCACCACACTTCATTCTGTAAATCTGTAATTCGTTAATTGCATAATTCATTCATATCACACTTCATTCATATCACACTTCATTCATTCTGTAATTCATCCAAAATAATTCAGTTTTATCGTCCCTTTGCCACACAATGACATCCTTGCCTGTTTACATCCTTACAAATCAGACAAAAATACACACTATGTCTGAAGACTAATAATGTATACGGGTTTATCTGGCAGGTAAAGTAGGTAAAATGCCTAACCGAGCACCAGACAACCCCCACAGTGGAGATGGTATACATATACATTACTTCCAAAAGAGAATGAACATCCTGTATACAAAACGTTTTACAATTTGTTTTCTCTGTTTTTCCTAATTAGGAGCCAATATTATTCAAAGATACCCCATTTATACCAGAAGTGCTGTAGGGACCACGGAACCAAATGATTTCCCATAGATGGTAATGTTAACGTTTACCACTGTACTGCTTAAATGGAGTTTTCAACACTGGTCCAGTAGCCATGATTTTGAAGCATGCCATCTCGGAAACCTCTAAATAGAATAATAAAAAATTCTACCAATTTGAACTTTTTTTATACGGGGGCCACCATCTTGTATTGAATTCAGCACCAAAAATTCATCTAAATTTACTACAAAATACACACTTACTTAACTCCCCCTGACAAAAACAGGCTAGCAAAAAATAACTTTTTTTTCTATATATTTTACATCTACATGTATTGCCCAACCCACATATTTAAACTTTGGAAACTTCTCGCACCAAAATACCCAATCAGTAGGCCCCGATGCATTCACCTTCCTATTAAATCTTACAATCTATTTTTGATTTGGTTCTGTGGTCCCTGTAGAGATTTGTTTTTCTCCAATTTCATAGTTTTAGCAAAACTAATCTCACATGTTCTAAAATTAGGAATGGAGTCATTCATGGCGACAATAATATATGTGGTGTTTTATTAATATTAGAAAATAATTTAATAATTTTGGATTTCCTAGAATGATATCTGTATCTTTAAAGTTATAATATGGATGTATATCATCATGTTCAGTATACAAAATATTAAACTGTTCAAATAATCTCTGTACATTGTAGCAATGAACAAAAATATGTTCCAAAATTTCTGATTTCCTCTTACAGAATGAACAAAGTCTATTAGTAGATATTTCCATTTTCACTAACAAATCATTTACCTGAAGAATCCTATGATTAATTTTATATTGAAAATTGTAATTTTGTTTCCATTGAACAGTTAAATGTATTGGTACGAGGGCTGATTGATATGTTGTGAGCCTCATATTGAAGAATTTGAATTTTGCCTGACGTTTAGTATTATTTTTCAACATAATCCCCTTCAGTATCCAACTGTGTTTAAAGGCCTCAATGCCACTTTTATAGACATCCTTTTCTTGGCTGTTCAGAAAGATCGGACTGAAGGTAGGTGCCTGAAATAGCTGTTTTCAGTTTTAGAAATAAATGAGTCTGATGGAGATAAGGTAGATAAGGCGGTGCTCAATAAATTTAAAGCCACACTCGTGAATGACAGCCATGGCAATGACAGACTTGTGAACAGGAGCAATGTCCTGATGGAATAACACACATTTAGTGAACTTTCCGCGGCGGTTAAGTTTGATATTGTCCCGTAACTGCCTCAGAAATGAAGCATAGTATGTGCCATTGATTGCTTCTCCATTTTGGTGACAATCTATCAGCAGAATACCATCTGTATCCATGAAACCGAGGCCATAACCTTCCCAGCTGATGGAACAGTATTTGCCTTATTTGGCGGGAGAGAGCCAGGGTGCTTCCATTGTTCCATTGTGCTTGGCCTCTGGGGTAAAATGATGGACCAATGTTTCATCCATAGTGACAAATCTCTAAAGAAAGTTGGCAGGATCTTCCTCAAAAAGGTTCAGATCAGCGCGTGATAATGTGCGCCTGGTGTGCTTCTGATCAACTGTCAGAAGTCTTGGTACCCATCGGGCCAAAAGCTTTCTCATTGCAAGATCCTCGGTCAGAATGGGTCAGAATGGAATGTACTCTTTCCTGGGAAATGCCAACTCTACTGGCTATATATCTTTCTGTGACTCGTCTGTCAGTCATAACAATATCGTGAACTTTATTGACCATTTCTGGGGTTGCAACATTGACAGGCCTTCCAGGCCGAGGGTCATCCTCAAGACTCTGTCGGCCGCGTTAAATTCCGCCAACTTTTCACTGTAGCATACGAAGGGGCATCTTTCCCTAGTTTTGCTACACATCATATCATTATGGATATCCTTAGGTGTTAAACCTTTTTTATGCAAATATTGAATCACTCCTCCTTCACCGATTTTGTCCATTTTGCAAAAGCCGTTTGCATTGTTTACTTTAGAATGCTACCTCGTCGATAAAAAGTAACCAAATGGGACCAGTCCTTGGGTACATGGCCCTATATAGTCAGAGAATATTAGGACTTAAAAAGAACATCCTTGAGAAGCTCCTTCAATACGAGCCTCACAACATATCAATCAGCCCTCGTATTTATATTATGCTAATTAAAATCATCATCCATTTCTATAACAAATTTCCATTTCTCGTGACTGTTTAAAGGTTTTTGTTACAAACTGTTGTATAAATATCCAGTTAATAAACTACTGGTTTTACTCAACATATTTGAAACAATATGTTCTTTTCTAGAGGGTAATCATTATGACCTATGAGATTTCGGTATGCTTGTTTCCAACGTTTGCCAATTTTGTTTACTTATAGAATACCTGGTGATATTGAATGAAATTTTCAGAAGTTATAGTTTCTAAATCAATAAATTCTCTTATTATACCGTTTTGAAAAAGATCCCCAACTGTACCTAAACCCTGTACTGTTTTCCACTGATTACAAAACTTGGTACAAAATTTACCAAACTCTTACCTTAATATTCTGATAAAGTATCCTGTTAACTTTGGATTTCTGACAGTGCAGTGATAATATCTCTCCAAAAAGGATTTTTAATGTGGTCCCCTGCTTCTTTCAGCTTTTTTCTGTCATGGTCATACAACACTTCCATATCAAATGGTAGAATGTCTTTTAATGTTGTTATCCAGGTTCTCATAGAATCCTCAAATACTCTTCCGATCCATTTCACTTTCAGATATTTAATGAATGAGAAAACATGGGTCATGTTAAGCCCACTGTCTTCCTTGTAGCCAAATAAAGTGTCACGCTATGTCTTTTCAATTTTAAAATTTCATATGAAACCAAATATGATACCATTTAACTTATTTAGATAAGTTCTTGAAGGGTTTGGAAATTAAGAAACAAATGCACAAATTCTGGTAATATAACAGTTTTTATGATTGTAATACGTCCAGTCAAAGTAGAATCTCGGCAAGTCCAGTATCGTAGAAGTTTGTTGATATGCTGTTGTTTATTTTCATAAATGATACGTTTCATATTGTCTAGATTTAAGGAAAACATAATACCCAAAAGTTTGAAGTTAGCATTCGACCAATTGATACTGTAGTACTCAAATCAGGATATATTCTTTCATTTGAAAACATTTTTATTTCCTACCCAGTACGGGCTGAATTTTTGTAAATTTACCTTTTATCCAGATACCATGGCAATATCATATTGACCAAGAAGGAGTTGACTAATGAAACATTCCTTAAAATCTGTAAAACCTCTTACGGACAATTTAAGGCTTTGTTTTGTGAACATCTTGGTTATAACCGTGTTTGGTCGGGTCATTCGCGGTTTCTTAAGGGTTTCGGCATTTCATTAAGTATTGTCGTGTTTCTATCAGGTCGTGTCCTCCGACTAGGTACTGAACCTCACCTATCGAGTTAATTCATAGCCATCATAGTCATACATCTTTATGGCCATGTATTTGGTACTTCAGCTGATTTACTACCGAACCCACTTACCACTAATCAATTATATTCGTAGCTTGTCAGGTTGGATACAATTTCCGTGAAAGCTAAAAGCCAAATACCATATATATTTATATTTTATCTGTTGAACAAAATAGATGATTACCAACTCCTCGAAAATGTTCTTGTCAATTCAACATTTATGAAAACAACAAAGAATACCGACATAATATCGAAACCATAATTCCGACTCAATATTGATAAAACGAGGACAAAATATAAAGAAAAATATCGATTTCCATGGCGCCCAATGAGAAAGAAGAAATACCACGTGATCTGGGGGAAACTACAGTAACAACAAACATATAACCTTGGTCTCTGTGACAGTAAGATAACCTAGCTTGTGGGGTGTATAGTTATGTTAAAACCTCATCATACAGGTCCATACCTGTGATGTATAGTTATGTTATCATACAGGTCCATACCTGTGGTATATAGTTATGTTAAAACCTCACCACACAGGCCCATACCTGTGGTATATAGTTATGTTATCATACAGGTCCCATAGTGTAT